>NW_020173691.1:1394622-1424226 GCF_003031525.2 Neophocaena asiaeorientalis asiaeorientalis
CTCTCACCACTATTATTCAACATAGTTTTGGAAGCTTTAGCCACAGCAATCAGAGAAGAAAAAGAAATAAAAGGAATCAAAATGAGAAAAGAAGAAGTAAAGCTGTCACTGTTTGCAGATGACACGATACTATACATAGAGAATCCTGAAGATGATATACCAGAAAACTACTAGAGCTAATCAATGACTTTGACAAAATAGCAGGATACAAAATTAATGTACAGAAATCTCTTGCATTCCAATACACGAATGATGAAAAATCTGAAAGAGAAATTAAGGAAACACTCCCATTTACCACTGTAACAAAAAGAATAGAAACTAAAGCAATCTACAAATTCAATGCAACCACTGTCAAGCTACCAATGGCATTTTTCACAGAACTGGAACAAAAAAATTCACAATTTGTATGAAAACCCAAAAGACCCCAAATAACCAAAACAATCTTGAGAAAGAAAAACGGAGCTGGAGGAATCAGGCTCCCTGACTTCAGACCACACTACAAAGCTACAGTAATCAAGACAAAGCCAGGACGTGGAAGCAACCTAAGTGTCCATTCACAGATGAATGGATAAAGAAGATGTGGCACATGTATAAAATGGGATATTACTCAGCCATAAAAAGAAATGAAATTGAGGTATTTGTAGTGAGGTGGATGCACCTAGAGTCTGTCATACAGAGTGAAATAAGTCAGAAAGAGAAAAACAAATACTGTATGTTAACACATATACATGGAATCTAAAAAAAAAAGAAAGGTTCTGAAGAACTTAGGGGCAGGACAGCAATAAAGATGCAGACGTAGAGAATGGACTTGAGGACACAGGGAGGGGGAAGGGTAAGCTGGGAAGAAGTGAGAGTGGCATGCACATATATACATTACCAAATGTAAAATAGCTAGCTAGTGGGAAGCAGCCGCACAGCACAGGGAGATCAGCTCAGTGCTTTGTGACCACCTAGATGGGTGGGATAAGGAGGGTGGGAGGGAGCCACAAGAGGGAGGAGATATGGGGATATATGTATACGTACAGCTGATTCACTTTGTTATACAGCAGAAACTAACACAACATCGTAAAGCAATTATACTCCAATAAAGATGTTTAAAAATAAAAAAGACTACTGGGTAGAGGTGCGTTACAAACGGTCAAATAATTAATGTACATGAAAGTACGTTGTAAACACAAACTGTGCACTGTGATATTTACTACTATTGTCGTGATTTTTCTGTGGCTATAGAACTTGAGGCAGCGTTTTTAATTCCATTGTATTTTCCTCCTTTCGGTGATCACCTAGGACCATACCTGATGGGGGAAAGGGCTGGTGTGGTGGTGGGGAAAATGTAGCATTCTAAGATATTGTCCCCAAAGGAGCACTAATGATATTCCTTTTCTCTCACGTATATAATGTGTGTTTCCTGTCCTCAACCTAAACATTGACTAGTACAGTCCAGACCACAACACATTTGAGAAAAGAAGACCTCAGAGAAATTGCTCAGCACCTTTGTTAATAATAAAAATAGTACTAGTAGTAACTTTTTTATTATTATTGCAACCGTTTATTGTTCAATTATTTGCAAGTTTGGTTAAGCAAGAGTGTGTTTCCTCTCAATTGTAAATAGTTCTCTGTTTTTGTTTTACTGGTGGGTGGAGGGAGGGTTAGGAATATAAGTTTGTTCCCTGAGTAAATGGGTCAGACCTTTAGTATTGATAGAAGTGTGCGTCCCTATGATTGGCGGCATCATAGTGAACATAAGCAACTTGGTAACTAAATCGCTTTAAATAGCTACAAAGGTTTTAGTTCTGTGTTGATTAAGTTACTATTTATCTAAAGTTATGTGTATTTTTTGAAGTTATATTTATAAACAAAACATTGTTTATACATAAAATTTAATTTAATTTAATTCTACAGCAGTCCAAACAGAGAGATATTCTTATCTGTGTTATTCAGATGAGGACACCGAGATGTAGAGAGGCATGGTAATTTGCCCAAGGTCGACTTTGGAAATGATGAAACTGAGATTTTCATCTGCTTTTACATGAAAAGTACTGGAAACAATTTTTCTTTTTTTCAGCCAATATTTTAAGCAAGAGTTGAAATAAAACCAGGAAAGTCTAAAGGCCAATTTACAACCTGATTTCTTCTTTGCCTTGGAACAGTGAGTGAAAATTGCTGAGTCTTTAGTGTGGAGGCAGCATTTGAAGTTCAAGACAGGGGAAAATCCTGATGCTGGGAGTTGTCTCATGTTTGCCTTTAAACTCTACTGGCCTGGAGCTCCAGCCCTGGAGTCGGATTTATTAATCACCCATTATGTGCCTGGTACTGCAGATGGAAAGTGCTGGCTTTACAGCTGACAAAGCACACTTGCTTACATAAATCCCCACACTGAATCCTGGATCCAACTCAGCAGGGGAGCAGGAAACTAGGGCTCAGAAAAATGAAGATCTAGACTTAGAAAGTGGCAAAGAAAGGACTCACATGAGATCTTCCGCTCTCTGCCTGAGGGCTAGCTTTGCTGCTTGTGCTCTTTTATGAAGGATGCGCACAGAGTTCATCATACCACAAAACGTTTCCTATCCCATTTTCGTCCATAAAACTCTGCCTTTTTTTCTTTTCTTTTCTTTTTTTTTTTTTGGTGCTTTCTGATACCTCTTTTGAATTGAGTTCTTTAGCATATATAGGGTTGGTTTGAACTGCCTTACTTTGTATGCCGCTAATAAATGTATGTCACTTTTTTCCTTAAAAAATGCTGTCCAATTAGAGTGACTGGACTATGCTTTTCTATCTCTCTTTGAATCTGTCTGTAGCATTCAACAGTGCTTAAAACAGTTTAATTAATTAACTCTTTGAATATAATCTTCATCCAGTTTTCCTTCTCTTTTAGACTTAGTCTCTAAAAGGTCCAGAAACTAGTTAGCATCCCAAGGGCCTCTGAATGGTCCACGTGGTTTTCTATGTGGTGCCTATCTTCTTGTTTCCTTGAAGACATGCATCTCCCTCAACTGGTGTAGCACTTTGCTGCCTTCATCATAGGTATTATTTAAATTTTTAAAATTAAATATCTTAATTATTTTTTTCTCATTATGGAAAATTTCAAACATATACAGAAGTAGAGATTACTATAATGAAGCCAATGTACCCACCTTCAAAAATGATCATTTCATGGACAATCTTCCTTCATTTGTACACGAACAGGATTATTTTGAAGTAAATTTCAAATATCATAGCAGCTCATATCCAAAGATTTCATATGCATCTCATATGAAGTCCTTTCATATGCATAAGGACTACTTTAAAAAGCATAACCATAATATTATTACCACAAATCTATAGTAATTCTTTAATACAATTAAATATCCATTTATTGTTTGTATTTCACTGGTTGTTTTTTAAATTGTTTTAGTTTGTTTATTTGAATTGGATTCCAAAAATCTTCCAGATGTGTCTTTGGTCGATATAACTCTTTAAGTGTCTTTTACTTTATATATTTCCTCTCCATCTCCTTTTTGTTTTCTTGTGGTCTATGTTAAAGAAACTATCTGCTTTTGCTATAGAGTTTCCAATAATAAATTAGATTCTACAGAACTCACTCCTGCTTTGATAGCTGTTCTCAGATTGGCCCACTATGATTTCTGCTTTCCAATGAGTACCTGTGGGTCATTTTGAGTTCTGTTTTCAGGGTTGTCTAAAGCCCAGTTGCCTCTCTTCCATTTTTTCTTGTATGGGGTTTTGGAGCTATCAGTGATTTGTCTCCATACGTTTTATTTGAGAGTTTGTAGAAATACATTTTTATCTTGTTTTGCTGTAGCAGTCTTTATAAAATTGAAGTATAGTTGATTTACAATGTTGTGTTAGTTTCAGGTGTACAGCAAAGTGATTCAGTTTTATGTATATATATATATACATATTCATTTTCAGATTCTTTTTCATTATAGGTTATTACAAGATATTGAATATAGTTCCCTGTGCTATATACTAGGTCCTTGCTGTTCACCTATTTTATATATAGTGGTGTGTATCTGTTAATCCCAAACTCCTAATTTATCCCTCCCCCCATTTCCCCTTTGATTGGCTATAGTAAATTGTGCTGCTATGAACATAGGGGTACATGTATCTTTTCAAATTATATTTTTCTCTGGATATATGCCCAGAAGTGGGATGGATGGATCATATGGTAATTCTATTATTAGTTTTTACTGATAAAACAGCCATACTTTATCCATAATGGCTGCACCAATTTACATTCCCACCAACAGTGTAAGTGGGTTCCTTTTTCTCCACACCCTCTCCAGCATTTGTTATTTGTAGACTTTTTAATGGTGTGAGGTGATACCTCATTGTAGTTTTGACTTGCATTTCTCTAATAATTAGCAATGCTGAGCATTTTTTCATGGTCATCTGTATGTCTTTGGAGAAATGTACATTTAGGTCTTCTGCCCATTTTTTTGATTGTGTTATTTGTTTTTTTTTTTTGATATTGAGCTGTTTAAGCAGTAAAACCAGATTTTTATTCAAAACTATACAATAAGGAAAAAGATACTTCAGTATAGAACTAAACTCAGTTCTGGAAACAACTGGGGATTTATAGCCAAGGAGCAGAGTGAAGGGGTTGGTGGATGGAAAATTACCAGAAGGAGACATCAAGAGTGGGGGGATTCTTGCTAAACTCACTTAATAGGATTCTTGCTGAATCCCATTCAGCATGGCCAGGCTGATCCCACATCAAGGGTGGGAGGATTCTTGCTAAACTGAGTTAACAGGATTCTTGCTACAACTGGACCGGGCAAGCCAAAGACAGAGCCCAAGAGCAAGATGTAGTTGAAAAGAGGGCCCAGAGAGGCCCATCTGAAGTTTGGTCAAGAAGAGAGTCTTTTTCAGAGTGTACAATCAGTTACATCTAGACTGTGGGAAACTACAGATTAAATGGCCTTGACTCTTAACACATAAATTGTAAGGAAAAGAATGGGACAGAGGGAGACCTGTAGATTAACAGACAACAAATTAAAAATAATAAATAAACAATAGTAAACTATTGAGACGAGGGTTATACACAAGGTGTAGTGGTTGAATAGTAGCCCTAAAAAGTATATCTAAGTTCTTACAGGCTAGTACCTGTGGATATGACATAATTTGAACATGGGATCTTTGCAGATGTAACTAAGTTAAAGATCTTGGGATGAGATCATCTTGGGTTTAGAGTGGGTCCTATATCAATGACTGGTGTCCTAGTAAGAGAAGGAGAGGGAGACTTCTATGCACATAGACACAGAGGAAAAGGCCATGTGAAGATGGAGGCAGAGATGGAGGGAAGCTACAAGCCAAGGAATGCCAAGGATTGTCAGCAGCCACCAGAGGCAAGGAGAGAGGCCTAGAATGAATTCCCTCTTGGAGACTTTGGAAGAAATCAACTCTGCCAACATCTTGATTTTAGGTTTCTGGACTCTAAAACTGTGAGAGATCAATTTCTATTTCTTTATGGTACCATAACAAATTATGGCTGCCCTAGGAAACTAGTACCCATAGGCATATCAAGATATACAAAGAAGTGATTACCACACAAGACAGAATTATTTCCTTGTGCAAGGAGGAAGTGGGGATTAGAATGAGGCACATGGAAGTCTTATTCAGAGGCTGAAAATTTCTGTTCTTGATCTAGGTGATGGAGACAATGTTATCTACCTTACAAGAATTCCTTGAGTGCTACCATTGTTTTATGTGCGTACTATTTTCAATAAAAAAGTTTTTAAAGTCCACAGACAATCTGTCTATGGCTCCACTCCCACACAGAATTCCTGCCATTCTTTCTAGAAGGAAATACATATGTCTGATAATTTATTCTTGATGAAACCATGCTAACTATGTCTTCTATTGTTTTCTACCATTTCTTCCAATTAATGTCTTGTCATTAATATCAGTAACTGATTTTATTTCTCAATTGTAGATTCTGTTTGACCCCTTTTAAAGAAATGCCTTTCACTGCCTGTTTTGAAGTAACTGGCCCACCCCAAAATGCATGTCCTCACTCTTTACAGATTTACACACACCATTTAAAAAGACAATCTTGAACTACTTCCTTCCCCAGTCCAATTTAGTTTTTCACCTTCACATCATAAATGATGCATATTCCATATCACAGCTGACCTTTTAAAATATGTTATCAAAATGGAGACTAAAAATAGCAATAAGCACTTCTCCTTGGGTTTTTAATATTACATTTTATCTGCTTTTTATTTTCTCTCTCTCTAGGATGGAAAAATCCTTCTTGACCCACTGCCACTCTTCTTTCGGGTGATAAAAAAAGCAAAGGTTTCTCCATTGCCTTCTTGTATCTTATTAGATATACTGTTTATTGCTTATCCACACCAAAGTGCATAAATCACTATAAAAATCATATTCCATTTCCCAGGAACCATATTGAACTTTAACAAGTAGTTCTCCAGCTCATGACTGATATGTCAGTCTTCTGAAAGGAAGTCTATATGCATTGTGGAGCTTCCTTTGCTTACTCACTAATTTTCTATAATTTTTTTCCTTGGGAGGAACTTATGAAGACTGGTATAAAATGAAATTGAAACGAATCAATAAAAGCCCCCAAATTCCAGGACCAGAGGCATTGTATGGGCATATGAAGTGGCTTACCTTTGGTTTCTCTCTCTCTCTCTGTTTCTCTTAATCTCTCTGTCTCCTCCCTCTCTTCTTCCTTCTCTCTGCTCATCAGAAGTAGAGAGATACCAGATTGGGTTAGTCTTGGATTCTAGCTCTGGTTCTCCTCTACTTGGCTGTATGTATTTGGACAATGTGTTTCAAAACTCTTGGTCTCTCCTTTCTCAGATATATTCTGGGAAAAGAAACCTTTGTTCAAATCAACCCTCTTCAGAAGTCCAACGACTAAAACAGATGTAAGCAGAAATGATTTGTGTGTGTAGTGTGTGTATATACTTGTTGAATGTAGCGAGGAAAAGGAGCAAGCCCTGACAATCGTACTTTGTCCCATGTCCCTTGCACAGTATAGGGCCAGCTCTTGTGCTAACTGATTTCTTGGGTCCCTTCTACTTGAGTATTTCTGTTTATAAGTTAGTTTATGAGCTTAATCATGGATATAACTAGTGAAATACTGACTTAAGGAAATACTTATCTGATTCTGTTTTGGTTTTAAACATGTATTTTAGAATCTGTTATTGTTAGAAATATGGGAGCCTTAATGTATTTTGAAAATATATGTATGTGTATATATATATATATATATACATAATCTCACTTGCAATTCTGTTATTTTCTCTAGGCTACCAAATTGTTGCAATGATAGTGGTTTGCAGGAACCTTTAATAAATGGATATCAGCAGGTTATAATCATTTTTATTAAACATAGAGTTCTGGAAATTCTTCCTGTGATGGACCCTGGGCTAGGTGCTATGCTGGTATTTAATTAGTAAGCTTTAGTACAAATCTCAATGGTTTATGACAACAAACATTTATTTCTCACTTACGTTACATGTCAGCAGCTGCAGGCTGGCTGCTATACCTGCGCTCCATATACCTCCTCATTCCATGACCCAGGTCAAAGGAGCAGGCTTTATTTGGTGTCCTTTTGGCATAAGAAATGATCAAGAGAGCCTGGAAAACTTCACAATGTGTTTTAAAGCTTCTGCTTTGGTGTGACATATATCATTTTTGCTTATATTCTGTTTCCTAAAGGAATTGCTTGACCAAGCTCACCATCAATGATGTGGGAAAATACATTGCCCCTTCTTCCAGGGGACATTGCAAGTCCTATGGTAATGGTCAAAGTATAAATTCCTCTTATAGTGAAGGGCAGGGAGTAAATCATTGGAAAAAAATACTACAATCTAAGTTAATAAGTTACTAAGTTAATCAGACAAAAACCCAGCCTTCCAGGTGCTTATAATTTAGTGAAGGAGAGAAAACATACACACAAACGGCCAGAACACAGAGATGAGTCTGATAAGAGCCATAGCAAAGATAACGAGAAAATGCTGTGTGTGCTCATAGAGAGGAAGGTCATCTGAGCGTGATCGAAGACGTCATAGAGGGATTGTATCAATCAGTTGAATTTACTGAAAATAGTATAGTTTGAACATGGAGGCAAAAGGTATAACCTAGGGAGAGTATAACAGTGGAAAAACATGGGCGGGAGTAGAGACTTATAGGAAATGAAATAGAAAGTTTCCCTAAAATGTGGGAGGAAGAATGGTGAAAAAGTTAGAAATCAGTGTTAGGTCATTTTTTTAAAGAATCATGAATGAAAGGGTTAGAAGTTTAAAATTTTCAGCTAAGGCAATGAGGAGCTGCTGATCCCTTTTACGTGGAGCAGTGACATAACTGACATTGTGCTTTGGGAAGATGAGTCTAGCAATATTGTGAAGGGGGGATTATTTATGTTGGAAGAGAGGGGACAACATAGCCAGTTATAAACAATGCTAGTTAGAAAGCTTCTGCAGTCATTCAGACAAAAGATGATGAGAGTTTGCAGTAGAGAGATGGGGATGGGAAAGAAAAGGAGATGGACTTCTGCTATTTGATAGAGGTGAATGGATAGGATTTGACAGTCTGTTGGATGCGAGTGGCTGGGATCAAAGATGGCATCAAGGTTCACAGATCAAGTGCTTGGAAATGTGGCAGTATCACATGGACAAAGGGAACCTTGGAAATTAACTATTTAAACTTACCCTGAAGTTCATGAGTATCTAGAATTAATAGCAGTTGCCAGACCAAAGTTAAAATACTGTTATTGCTTAGCTATCGATACAAGGAGTTTGCTAACAGACATATGGGGTCCATCTCTTTCTGCATTTCTATGGTGACTTCTATCCAGAATCTAGTGGTTATTTCCAAAAATTATATTTCTATGCATTCATATGGCCCATGACTTTTTCAGAGCTTTCTCTGAAGAATTAGAGTCCCAAATAATTAAAAATAATTTCTTTTTAGCTGCCACCAGGTAGAGAAATAGCAATTATGACCCAATGTTGTCAGATACAAAGTGAGGTAGAGAGGACTTGAACTTGTACAAAATCACTCAAGGGATTGATGCTGATATGAAAAGGGGCTTCTCTGGAGGGCTGATGCTGGATCAGATATAATCCAAGGGCATTTCGGCATTGCTATATCTGAGAAAGAAGTGATTTTTAGAGTTTAATATTTCTTGTTGCAATTCCAACTCTGACACTTAATAGTTGTATGACTTTGAGCAAATCACTTAACCTTTCTGTACATCAGTTTCCTTACATGTAGAAGAAAAATAATATTTCATTTATAATTATGAGGGATAAATGAGATAATGGATGTACAGCAACTGATTTAGTGCTTTGTTCGTGGTGGACACATTTCAGAATACTATTTACCTTTTCCTTTAGCAAAGAGCTGGATAAATTAAGCACTAGGTAAATGTTAGTTTCCTTTCCAAGATGTAAAAAGGATGATTTTCTTTCTGACTACTTATATGTTTTAGTATCAATGGAATAATCTGCTTTGTGAAAAACTGTGATTAGTAATTCCTTAAGGGTGGACACCAGCTCTGTTTTATATTTTTAAAAAATATTTGTTTATTTATCTATTTACTTTTGGCTGCATTGGGTCTTAGCTGTGGTGGGATCTTTCGTTGTGGTGCGCGGGCTCTGTAGTTGCAGCTCGAGGGTTTAGTTGCTCCGTGGCATGTGGGATCTTAGTTCCCCAACCAGGGATCAAACCCACGTCCCCAACATTGGAAGGTGGATTCTTAACCTTAACCACTGGACCACCAGAGAAGTCCCCCAGCTCTGTTTTATAATACAAGTCTTAAGTGCCTGTGAGTATCCACTTTAGGGAGTAGGGTGAGAATAAGCATCACAGGTAACAACTGGTGGAACTTTTTCAACAGATTGAGGCTCTGTGGTTTGCAGAAAAGATACTGAGAAATAAGTAGTCAGAAATGTGACTTCCAAGTCGAGGTCTGTGCATCACCTCTGTGGGGTACCTTCTAAGTAGACAGTGATGAGAAAGATGCCTCCTGCAGGGTGAAACTCAGCGGTTCCATCTAGATCTGCCTCACCTTATCACCTAATACCTGACTGAGCCTATCTTTTACCTGTAAACTGGAAGTGATAATAACTACTTTGTTTACTTCATTGGGTGATTAATCGTAATGCAGTTGATCCTCTTTATCATGTGATTCCACATTTGCAAATTTGCCTCCTTGCTAAAATTTATTTGCAGCCTCCAAATCAATACTCACTGTGCTTTCTTGGTCTTTCACAGATTGTGCAGAGCAGTGAAAAGTTCAAGGTCCTGATGAACACGTTCCCCACTGAGCTGGAACAAAGCGATGTTACCTTCTTGTTTTGACTCTCATACTGTAAACAAGTGCCCTTTCTGCCATCTACTTAGTGCCACGTTGTCCTCATTTTTGTGCTTTTCGTTGGTAATTTCACTGTTAAAATGACCCTCGTATGTAGTGCTGACATGCCTTTTAGTGACCCCAAGTGCGAGTATGCTGTGATGTGCCAGTGGAGAAAATAGGTATTTTAGATAAGCTTCGTTCAGGCATGAGTTACAGTGCTGGTGGCCATGAGTTCAATGTCAGTGAATCAACAATATATATTAAATAAATAGTCTTTAAAGAGAGACACTGATAAAATATGGTTATGTATTGATCGACTGATGAAAATGTAACCACGAGGCAGGAACCCACCTAAGAGCAATGGTTCAGTATTCACTAATTCATTTTCTGGGGCTCTGTGAGTAACAAGAATCCACTGTATATGTGAGGGTCGGTGGGGGAGAGATAAATAAGAGTTTGGGATTAACATATACACACTACTGTATATAAGATAGATAAACAACAAAGACCTACTAGCACAGGGAACTATACTCAATATCTTGTAATAACCTGTAATGGAAAAGAACCTGAAAAAGTATATATATGTACACGTGTGTGTTTGTGTATAACTGAATCACTATGTTGTACACCTGAAACTAATACAACATTGAAAATGAACTATACTTCAATTTTAAAAGAAGGAACACGACCCAGCAATCCCACTACTGGGCATGTACCCTGAGAAAACCATAATTCAAAAAGAGTCATGTACCTCCATGTTCATTGCAGCTCTATTTACAATAGCCAGGACATGGAAGCAACCTAAGTGTCCATAAACAGATGAATGGATAAACAAGATGTGGAACATGTATACAATGGGATATTACTCAGCGATAAAAAGAAATGAAATTGAGTTATTTGTAGTGAGGTGGAAGTCAGAAAGAGAAAAACAAATACCATATGCTAGCATATATATATGGAATCTAAAAAAAAAATTGGTCATGAAGAACCAGGGGCAGGACAGGAATAAAGACACAGACCTACTAGAGAATGGACTTGAGGACATGGGGAGGGGGAAGGGTAAGCTGGGACCAAGTGAGAGAGTAGCATGGACATATATACACTACCAAACGTAAAATAGATAGCTAGTGGGAAGCAGCCGCATAGCATAGGGAGATCAGTTGGTGCTTTGTGACCACCTAGAGGGGTAGGATAGGAAGGGTGGGAGGGAGACACAAGAGGGAGGAGATATGGGGATATATGTATATGTATGGCTGATTCACTTTGTTATAAGCAGAAACTAACACACCATTGTAGAGCAATTATACTCCAATAAAGATGTTAAAAAAAAAAAAAAAAAGGACTTGTCCCAGGATGCTAAAAAAAAAAGAATCCACTGTATGTATACAATCTTTATTGAGTACTGCACTAAGAAATTTGCAAACATTTTGTCACAGAACTCTACAAACAAGGAGGTAGATACATCATTATCCCCATTTCATAGGGGAAAAAGCTAAAATACAAAGAAGTTAGATAACTGGTCTCATGTCACATAGCAGAGGGGGAGGACCCAGTGCGGGCACACAGGCAGTTTGTCTGTGAAAGCCTTTAGAAATACATAATGTTTTATTAAACATGATTTATCATTATTGTTACTAATTCAGGGATGGTCAATTCATCTCATATGAACTGGCATTAGAAAGAATCTATGAGGAATGAAGAGTGCTCGTGAAGATCTTTATCCAGATTAGTCATTGAGATGATACAATGTTGTCATCACAATTAGAATCATCCAGACCTTCTTGAGAGGCTGATATGCCAATATCATGAGACACAGTGTGAAATTTAGTTGTGAAATGGCTGCCTTGGGAGTAAGAGGAGCTGCTATGCTGAAAAAACCCTAATCCTGGCTACGGGGTTCCTTACTCCAAGTATGTCCCTCCCTCCCCCCCACCCCTTCCACCAAGAGGCTTTCTCATCCCAGGGTTTACAAAAGCCACGTGTTGTCAGCAATTTATGAATATGAATAATGTGATTTACATTCCTTTGATTTAATATAACAATTAAGCTTCTTTGTATTCTGTTCCGATTCACTGAAATGAAACAATACATTTTCTTTAAAATGCCTTTGTCCTAAGTAATTTTTCCCCTTCCAAATTTTCTTGGCTTTGGCAAATGAAAGATAAATTTTGCTTTGATTTGGTGGCACAAAGAGCACAGAAGAGAATTAAAACATTAGTTAAAAGGCACAAGGGAATTGAACAGGGGACAGGAATTAAGTTAGTTGAAGCAAATTACCTTATGGTTGTAAATCAACAGGGGTCCAGACAGATGTAAGGAATTCATTTCTGCTTCCAAATAATTATTTTTGCTTTTTACACAGTAGCACTGGGCTATGTTCTTATGGGTATTTAGGGACTCCATAGCCAATCCTTAATTAAATGGAGGCGGCCTTTCTGACTATAAGTATAATATGATGTTTATTGTGGGCTAAGATTTGGGCATGACCATACCCCTTCCCTCTCCTTACTAACCTTTGGGTGACCCAGAATTCAGTCCTTAGTGAATTTCTCATTTAAGAAAATATGAAAGAAAAACGATGTAAAGAGAGGCTTTAGAACAGCCTAATAAAAAGATTCAAAAGACCTTATTGCAAAGGACCCTTTGATATGGAGAATGACAAGATTGAATTGGGAGGCTGGAAAAGAAGGAACTGGAATATTTCTCCAGTTAAGGCCTCCTGTACTCGAGGAGGAAGGGCAACGGAAAGTTGGGGCAGGGGATTCTCCAGGGACATCTATACTGGTACAGAAGTGAGGGTTGCAGAACTGGATTTATCAAGGGAGGTGAAACGCCTCTGCCTCTCTTTTTCTGTCCTTTCCAGCCTGATACACCAGAAGGAAGCTGGGCAGAGCTGCAGAGCTGCAGATCTAAGTTCTAGTTGGGGTTCTGTGAATCTGGGCAAAGAGTTTTTTAATTCCCTTGTCTGCAAAATGGGATTAGTATTTTGTGCTGTGTACATCTCAGAGGATTAGTATTTTGTGCTCTGTACATCCTTGGTGAGGATCAAATGGACAACATATGTGAAAATGCTTTGCAGAATTTAAGTTGTTTACAAAAATAGCCTTCCTTGAACATAAGAACAGAGTTCCTGAAGTTGACTTTGGGTCACATACACTCAGTGTGAGTTTTTAAAAATTATATCTCATTTTCTCAGGTTCCATGCCCAAATCTCAAGGGATAGGGTCTGAAATCATTATAAAAAACCCAGAGCTATGGAAACAAAAGAATAAAAACAGAAATCCTTTGGATGTTGATGTTGACGGTGATGGCATTGAATATAACAATTATGGTAGACTTTGAGAGAGAAGAGGTGTAAGGTCTTGCTGTGCTAATCCAGTGGTGTATGATTGGAACCTAGTCTCTCTTAGGCTCTAGGTGCTAAGGAGCCTTAGGCGACAGGCTTTCTTGCAGGCAGACCTCGGCTATTGATGACTAATCCTTCTTTCATAAAAGGGAAAGCCCAGGAAATAAATGTATTTTAAGGGTGTTCTCTGTGCCAGGAATGGTGCTGGGTAAATTTCAAGCCTTAAAGTGGCCCTCATGAACTCCCAGACCACTGGACAAATGCCTGGCTGGTCCCAGAAGATGCTTGGAACCTGGCTGGAAGAGGGAACCTGTCTTTCTGAGCAGAGCTGGACCTTCTGTTGAGTGACTGCAGCTTTTGTTAGGCTGTCTTCTCACACTTGCATGTCGAGCTCCTTTGTCTGCCGTCTTGCAAGGGTGGCTTAAATACCCCTCCTTCCTTGAGCAACATGATGCTTAATCAACGAATTCTGTTGAAAACTGGGAAGAGGAGATGATGCATTGTGATTGAAGTTTCTGCCATCCCAAGGAAAAAAGGAAACAGAAATGTGTGGTCTCTCATTTAGTCTAAAGATCAATGCAGTATTAAGGCGAATAGCCCTGCCTAGCACACCATCACAGCATGCAGGGCTGAGCTTGCAAATCGGCTTCCACTTAAATCTAAAGATCAGAGCAGCCTGGAAATTTTTGTTCTCTACTTCTGCTCACTTATTCCTTAAGGATCACAGCTGACTGTTTCAAAGGAGCCGCAAACAACTGCCTCTTCATTTCCTCATTCACTCTGTGATAAGTTCGTATTAGGCATCGCTCCAAAACCACTACTTCTATTAAGATCGCAAGGGTCACAGCAGGACATTTGAAAACAGAGTTCTCTGAGAACATTTAGAAACAGGTTGCAAATGCACATTGATTATTTCCAGTTGCTTAAAAGAAACCAATGGGATTTTAACCTCATTACTTTTTTTTTTCCTTTCAATAAAGTAACTGCTAGTTGAAAAACATCCCTTGGCAAAAAAACAAACTCAAACCGAATTGCACATCCTTTCTTCTAGTCATGAAAGAGATGTGTAGGAAATGTACCAATTTTAACAGTCAAATTTAAAGAGCCAGGGGCTCCATGAGGATATGAAAGTGAAGGAACTGGCTGAATGCAAGAGATAGTGACTGTATAATGAGGCATAGGGTCTTGCCCTGTTTATTTGTCATCTCACCTGAGTCTCAGAATCCTCACTAGTTACATATATTTAAACTTGATAATATGTCCTTTCTTGTAATATATCGTTAGGTTAGTCAGTGTATATGTTGTCTGGGTCAGTATGCTCAATTTGTGGTGTTTATGGTGCAATTCAATTTTCTCTCGGCTTGCTGTTCTTTCTAACTGCCAAGTATCTTCTGAATCTGTTCTTGTCCTTTTAATTCCCACCACCAATGCCTTAGACTCTCAGTTCTCACTTGGAGTAAAATTGTAGCCTCATGGCTACTTTCTCCTTATTCCTCTTGCCTTGCCTTGAATCTCCTCTTCGTGCCAGACTTATTGGTGTGGACTGAATGTGTGTGCCCCCTCAAAATTTATATATTGAAATCCTAATCCCCAATGTGGTAGTATTTGGAGATGGGGCCCTTGAGAGGTAATTAAGTCATGGAGGTGGAGCCCTCAGGAATGGGATTAGTGCCCTGATAAAAGGGACCCAGAGAGCTTTTTAGCCTTCTTTCTGCCATATGAGGATACAAAGAGAAGTCAGCAGTCTGCAACTGGCAGAGAGCTCTTGCTGGCACCCTGGTCTTGGACTCCCAGTCCCCAGAACTGTGAGAAACACAATTCTGTTGTTTATAATCCACTCAGTCTATGGTACTTTGTTACAGCAGCCTGGACTGACTAAGACACTTCAAACCACTCATTCTTGCAACTCTTCTGGGTCCCCCCGTCCTGCTTCCAGATCCCAGATAGTTCAGTTATGCATACAAGATGCTTCATGAACAGATCACTATCTGTGTCTCAAGTTTAATCTCCCAAGACTCTCCTCTCACAGCAAAATACATGTAATTCCCAAATTTGCTTTCATTCCCACATTAAAGAACTTTTTTCCCCTAAATCATCAATTCTGTTATATTTTCATCCAATTTTATAGAAAGAGTTATCAGACTTTCTTTTTAAGATGGCCACCCCACTAAAGCCCTTGTCCTTCCCTTAAACCTGGGTATTACTTCTTCAGTTATTTGTTTGCTCTCCGATGTTTTGCTCTCTATCCGATGGTTTGGCTTCTTCTATTGTCAAATAGGCACGCAGTCTCCTTAATCTTGGGAAGACAAGGATCACTCATTTGCCTTGTGCCCCCTCTATCCCTTGTCTTTTGGTCTTTCATCCACAGAAGTCATCTCAAATGAGTCATCTGCGTGTATTGGGGCAGAACCCCTGCGTGGTGTGCCTTGCCACGCTGGTGTTTTACCAGGCAGGATTTCAGGAACCCCAAATCCTAGTGCCCTCAGCCCTCAAGGTGGCCAGAGCTCTCCTGGGTTCATCACATCTGACCACAAACATGACCTGTGTCTATGTACCCCAGTATGTATACAAAACCAAAAATGTCCTATGTTTGCCGTGATGTGGAAAAGTTTGGGAAACCTGTCTGAATACTTCCTCACTGCTCAGTTGTTTCTTAGGTCCATTTCCTATCCTCTTGAAAGCCCTCTGGAATGACATCCTTATGGTGGAATCCAAGGGACCATTTCAGACTTCACCCTTCATAAACTTTTCATCACTTGCCACATGCATGTTCTTTACCTTTGTCCCTCCCATGGTTGCTGTGACTCTGTAGGAGGTGGCTTCTTCATATTCCTCTCTGACTCATCTATACATCACCCTGTCCTCTCCTCCTACACAGGTGTTGACCCCCAAAGCACTCCCCAGTAAAGTTCTTCAAGCAGACCTCAGAGTCTGCTTCTCAGGGAACCCAATCTGTAATGACAGCCTTCCTTGAACTTTGTAAAATGAGCTGTTAAGGTCTTTTCTGAGGTGCTAGAGCATTTTGTTTCTACAGGTAAGATAGGGTTCATCCCATTAAAATCAAGTTTATTTCAGACTTCTGTCACTACACTGGATTACCAGCTCCTTGAGGGAAGGAGGATACAACTTCCATATCCTCCATGATACTAGCCTAGTACCATTTGCTCAGTAAAGGACACATGCTTATTGTTGGCCAAGCAGGATCACCCTCTGCAATAACTTCCTACTAGAAACAGGCTCCTTCTGCACCCCCAACCCCTTCTCTTACTTATCTTATGTATCAGTCTGGTGGGGCTGGAGTATGCAGTGGTAACAACTCAAAGTCTTTATTTTGATACAACAAAGGTTTATTTCTGATTCACGTGTCTGCTGTATTTGAGCTAGGCATTTTGTTCTGCTTTATTCTCCTTCCAGGGCTCAGGTTAACAGAAAATTATCCAAAATATTACTAGTCTCTGTGTCAGGGGAAAAGAGAGCTTTGGAGGGTCTCATGTCATCAATTAAGCCCTCCCGCTCTGAGTGTTCATGTGATACCTATCTTCACAAGCCGTTGTTTGGAAATAGCCCCATGGTCCCACCAAATCCTAAGGGAAACAAGTGCAATCCATGTACCTGAAGACAGAGAGCTGAAAACATTTGGTGAAGAGCTCCAAAACTACCAGCCATCGCTGTAAAACCGTGCCCTCATACAGGGTGTGGTGGACCCTTAGTGCCTCCCCTTGGCACTGAGAGCCCAGTCACATGCTCATGAGAATCACTACATCCACAGGCATAGTTTCTGACACCAGCAGCCTGGGATCATTAAGAAGTCCGGAGCGGAGGTGTAGGTAGCAAAGCCCTGGAGAAGGCGGGATGCCCTGTCCTGCACACCTTCAAAGGGAAAATCTGCCCTGGCCATAGACTTCTCCCTCTTGAAGAAATGTCATGTGACTAGAATGAATGAAATAACTTAACTCCTAGTGAAAATTTGGTTTGATCAAGGGACAGAGCAGATTGTCTGTGAAAAGCAGAATTTTGAGATACATACATAAGCACACATACATGCATGTACGTATATATGAAACAGTTCTAAAACAGTACTTTTGGGTACCTTCTGAACTCAAACTGGCCTAAGTGGCCCAACAATTCCCACAGGGACCTGTGTCGGTGATAGGCAACTAACACAGCACTTGCTTTTTCTTAATTGTCCTTTTCCTGCGGTTGAAATCAGATTTTAAAAATTTGCCTCCTTGAGCTAATTTATGTGTAAATTTGCATTACTTACAAAGAAAGGATTTGCTACCTCAAGTTTTGTAGTGTTGCTTGCTTGAGTGTCATGTGGTATGTGGGTTTCCTTACTTTTCTCCATAAAAAAGTAAATTGCATGTATGAAAGAAATCAAAGCATTTTTTGCCTTATATCCTGAAACATGTCTAGGCTGACCACAGAGGAAGAACAAATCCTGTTTATCTTTAATTGTTTTGATTAATTTTTTGAAAACCTGAGTAGGGAGTTTCAGTCTGGAAATAGTGTTCTGTAAAGGATCAGAGGGTTCCTGGACTTTTACATGTATTTTTGTACTTTAGACCAGCGCTGTCTAACAGAACTTTTGTGATGATGGAATGTCTGTATTTGCACTCTCCAAGATGGTAGCTGCTAGCTTCATACGTTTACTGAGCACCTGAAATGCGCTAGCACAACAGAGAACCTGAATTTTTCATTTCATTTCCTTCTAACTTATTTAAGTTTAAACATAAATGGCCACAAGTGACTAGTGACTGAAATATTGGGCAGTGCATTTTTAGAAATGTGATCCAGAGCCTGAGTGATCTGACAGCTTGGGAACCTTGCTTCCTGGCCTGACTTTGGGGACGTTTGTCTATCTGCTGTGTAGACCTCACCCCATCCTGCTGTATTTCCCTAGCATCTGTGTATATGCAGGATCCGAAGTTCAAAAAGGTAGGTGACTTTTCAAATTTATTTCAATTGGTTAATTTCAGTTGGCAGTTCTCTTAGAATTCCTTGGACTCCTAAAAGTTTCTGGACTCTGGGACTGCGCACCTCAGCATGGGACTGTGTGACAGACAGAAAAGGGATCCCTGCCAGAGGTCCTAAGACATCAGGAGGGTGGCCTCCTCTTAGGCTCTCCCCACTTTCTCTTCCTTCCTTGGCCAGGTCACAACCCAATTTCCTTTGGCTGTGACATTAGTTCTATGTGCCAAAGGAAATATATCTTATTTAGGTTTCTTGCCTAGATATTTTGGATGAATTTTAGGCAGGCAGATTGTCTTTCCCCCCTTGTCACACTTGGTGGAAGTTAAAAGTACAGAAAATTGTGGAGACAGGAAACATGGAGGGAGATCTGTCAGATTCTGCATTTGCTTCTCAATATACCACATCCTCACAACTCCATTTAACAGAACTGGGACTTGATGCTTTCCAGTCCCCAGCAAATTAGACCTTAAAGTAGGCAAATCCAGAAAACTCCTTACCAGTTGATGGATCTTAAGACACATTTGTATCATGGAAGCCACAACAGGGAAACCAAAGACGTAAGGAACTGCAGGTGCTGGGAGGATAAGGTTAAAGGCAAAATCCAAGTAGAAAACCTCCCACTCCTCTGTGGTTTACACAGAATGAATGTATAAGTTAGCATTTTAATTTAATGCCGTTCATTTGCTTTGAACTTTTGTGACTCATATTTAAGAATAAAAGTCACTACTACAATGTAATGGGACTGACTTTTATATGACCATATAAGAACCAAAAACGTCAAAATGCATTCTCCCCTTCAAAATGGACAGCTCGGGAGGGAAGCGGCTTGTTTTGACAATACTGCCCGTGCTCAACACAGTTTTACATCTATCTTCTGATTGCATGGTAAACACAACCTTTTGAATATTTTTCAAGATGGTAAATCAGCCTCATTTTGTGATGGTGGGTTTGATGTGGAGGAATAGCAGGTGACTATAAGGGTTACAGGTAATCACAAGTAGATTTAAATTCCTTCTTCCTCTTTTGTTTTGAACAGTCAGAATTCACTCAGAGTCACTCAGGTGAAAGAAAGCTGGATGATAAAACTGGGTAGCACAACTTTAGTCAAAATGTGGTTCTTTGCTTAATGTCCTTTCATCTTCCCAGCAACCACACAACAGAGGTGCAAAGGTGGATCAGTCACCCCCTCCCAGGTGCTGATCTAAGTGAGCTGGTTGCTGATTGGGCCATGGTGCCAGGAGACAAGTCACTGCAGGTTTAAAGTTATTAAGTGGTGCTACTCCCCTTCTAGAAGGCAGGAAGGGTGAGAGAGGAAGCCTGCTTACCTTGCTTTTCTCTTGCTTCTCTCTTGAACTCATGCCATTGAGCTGCCTATGTCCTGTTACCACAAGGCAAGCATCTGGTGGCTATTCACCTCTCTTCAAGCTCTCTCCCTCGTAGGGTTAGTAGGCAGTGAGCAGATCCTGGGATGTGGCTTTGGGCTTAGGATAGGAGGATAGGATAGGACAGGACATCAATCTTGACTACATCTCATCAGATCTGTCCTAGTTGAGTTCAGAGGCATAGGTTGCACTTACCGTCAAGTGTTCCGTTGCTTCTCTTTGTCAGAATGCTTTGTGTGTGCAGCTCCCTCAGTATGTGGAGAGAGACGATGATCTTGTTCTCCTGTTAAAAGCCCTCTAGTCATGGTATCATTTCTAGTGGTATTGCCCTCCCCACTTTATAGAAGTGAAAATTAATACTCAGAAAGGCTAGGTGGCTTGCCCCAGATCTAACATTGGGAAGCTATGAACCGGGATGAGAATAAGGTCCACTGACAGTGGGGTGCTGGAGCTGACTGGCACCAGCTCCTGAGGGCCAATTACTGTTATCTCTCTTACCAACTTTGTGTTCAGGGACATCAGTTTGCTGTCTTGAAATAAGCCGACATGTGAGTGTTTATATCATGGAAATTGACAAATGCCGTAACTCGGAGCTTCCTCCTGCCACTATAGAGCTGGTTATTAGACATTTACCAGCACATGTGATTTACCAGTCTATGTGACTTCAGAGCCCATATTCTTTTCACTGTGCCATGATTCTTTATCATTAACAACACTGTGGTCTTGGAAGAGTAGGGTTTCTACAGGTTGGCTCATTTGAATTACATGTACCATTATAAGACTGGGGTTTGCCTCAAAGTGGGCTAGGTAGCTGGGTTTGGTACCATGACCAACCACCTGAAAAATACCAACACCTTGGTATGGACTGTCCTTCCACATCCAGCCTCTCTGGTGCCATACATGTATGCTGCCCACGAAGGGGATGAGGTGCATGTGGACACATCCCCATCTTGTGCTCAACTAATGGAGGGTGGTGGGTAGTTAATACTGCTCACTTCATGTGTATACATAAACCAATAAAGGTCATAGGTGTATATGAGGCATAGAGAGAATATGGGAAGTGTGAGAACCAGCACAAGTTCCAATCCTGACCCAGATCACTAGTTAGATGGCTTTGGGCAAGTCACTTAAGCTTTATATGCTTCAGTTTCCTTTCATCTAAAATGTGAAATCATCTTGAAGTAAAGGATTGGAGATAGTGTATGAATCAAAAAATACCTATCACAGGGCTTCCCTGGTGGCGCAGTGGTTGAGAGTCCGCCTGCCGATGCAGGGGACACGGGTTTGTGCCCCGGTCCGGGAAGATCCCACATGCCGCAGAGTGGCTGGGTCAGTGGGCCGTGGCCTCTGAGCCTGTGCGTCCGGAGCCTGTGCTCCGCAACGGGAGAGGCTGCAACAGTGAGAGGCCCGCATACCGCAAAAAAAAATAAATAATTTAAAAAAAAAACAAAAAAACTATCACACTGATTTTATTAGGCACATAGGAAGTGTTCAATAAACCATGGCCTTTAAATGTCGACTTGTAACAAACTAACTTCTCCTGAAGTTTATGGCTAAATTCTTATATTTCCTGGTAATTTATAATGTATCTAAGTTTGTGTGTTCTCCCAGTTAGAAAACCATTACCAACAAAGATCACAGCTGAGTAAAACTACTACTAGTCTAGGAATTCACGTTATTTGTATGGGATAGCAGAAGGGTGGGAAAGAGAATGCCCTCTGAAGTTCAGCTCAAATCCCAGCTCTGCTACTGCAAGCTTATGATCTTTGAATTTCTAAATTTCAGTTTCCTCCTGTGTAAAATGGGAATAAAAAAATCACCTCCCTCATAAACTCTTAGGATTAACTGAAATTTTTGTGAATGTGCCCAGCACATTTCTTGATACATAGCTTGGTGCAATGAATGTTAGTAGGTTTTTTATTTTTACCATTATTATAATGGATTTTTAAAAGTCTGATGTGGTGATGCACATGTTTAGAGATAATCATATTTCAGAGGTCAGCCTGGCTGAAAGGAAAACACTGGAAAGAGGATCCAGGGAGATCCTCCCACCCTGAGAACTTGGGAATGGTGCAGGCTAGCAGGTGTGAATAAAGATCCAAGCTCCTGACTTAATTACAAAGATGGTTTATATGTAGGAATTTAATAAAGGAAGAAAAGCAAGTTGAATTCATGTGTTCTAGACCAGGGCCAAGATCAACAACATAAGACTGTGGGGTCAGTTGTTACTATTGATTTATGTTTTGGGTGTTGGTGTAGTAAAGGCTCTTGCCTTCTGTGCCTGATGCTTCCTAGTGATGGATGCTAAAGAGAGGTGGGACAGTTCAATATGGATCAAGGTAATTAAAAGCAAGTTTTTACAGAGAGCTAAGCAGTATAGAGCAGCTTTTTTTTTTTTTTGCTGGTTTCAATGTGTGAATATGCATCCACTTTTAATTTAATAAAAGTGCCCATGAGGACAAATGATGCACTGCCAATTTTCTAGCTTCTTTGAAGAATTCCCCAAGTGTTAAGAAAGTGAGAAATTAGACTTAAAGTTTTACATAATGAATAATTTGGTTGCATGTATCAGCCCATTTCTGTTAAGCAGACCTGCTTTCCCTAGGCCCCTCTGTGCACCTAAGCTGATGCAGATTTATCTGGAGTTTTACTGGACAATGTCAAATAGGGAGGTGTGGCTAACCTTTCACAGAGACCCCAAGCTCTTCCTAAAAACAGTGATGCATGGAAAGTAAGGGATCAGAGTTTAGGCCAAACTCTGCCACTATTGTTTGTGAATTCACTTTCTGTGTGTCAGTTTTTTCACCCATAAACTAAAGTCATTGAGCACTAGATCAATGGTAAACCCCTTTTAGATTCTGATCAAATATATGGCTTTTCTCTACATAACAAAGCACATATACAAATGTATGTAATTTCAAGGGTTCCCAGAGTCCAGGCTTAAAAACTTTGGTTAAGTTATTGCAAGAGTTTCTATTAATTCTGGGATCAAGAAGAGATACCCTTTCTTAGGAAAAATTTAATGATTTTTTTTCATTTCCCATTAGTTAGACAACCAAATGATACAAAATTAATTGTATTTCCTTATTCTTACATCTTGCAAAATCTATTCCAAAGGATGTTTGTTTCCATTTCTTAATATTTTCACAGAAATTATGACTGCCACACAATGAAACACTGTACATCCTAATAGTGTTGTAAATCTTCCCTTGCAAAACAGAGAATTTTGAGCCAGAGAGTAGTAAGATGGCATATTGCATAGTTTTGCTATGTCCATGCAAATAAATGGTACACAACTTTTGACTGTGTGCAAGAGTTTCTGTCTAGTACTCTGTGATAGGGCCCTCAATGACCTTAGAGGTAAATGCTGTCTGATACCAGGAACTTCGTATCTGTCTTGCATGTCCTTATTGGGGTGGTGTGGGGGCAATTTTCATTCTTAGGAAGGGTAAACGCTGATGGAACCACTTGGTGAGAATACTGTTCATGAACGTAAGGGCCACACCAATGGCTGCCCTGGGTTGGTTCAGATCCCCGTTAGACACAGATGGCTGTTTCCTAAGTCCCATGCTGCAGAGTCTCTATCTGATGGTTCCAGGCACTGCTGCACCTGTGCAGGTAGGTACACTGTGTCTGCTCAGCTTCCCAGGGGGTCTTGTCACTCTCCTTGACCTCAGCTCACAGCAGTTTGTCTTCTGAGGAGCTTCTTTCAATGTCAGGTGGTGCTAACCTTGCCAGGTCAGGTGTTGACACCTGGGGAAGGTCAGGCTAACAGGAAGCTTCATGTTCCAGTCTGAGGGATCAGACCACATGGTGGACTGCCTTGTGTGTTTGCTTAGGCGTGACCAGCTCTTCCCTCTGGTCCTGGGGCAGAAGGTCACAGGCCTGGAGCAGAGGCAGTTACCACTTCTCTACTCCAGATGGTTTTGGCTTTACCACAGGAGCTTTGGGAAAAGAGGTCGCAAAGTGGCTGGAGGATTAACTAAAATAATGTGTGAGCAGGTAGCACACATGGAATGTGGTCAATATACTTGTCGTTGAATTGGAATTGGAGTCAGGCCCTTAAGGTCTTCTACAACTTTATACAGCCTTGCGTTTTAGAACATCTTTGTTTCTACAGAATCAAGGACCCAAACTGTACGTTGACAACTGCTTGGGGGTCTGGCTTACGTTCGAAAAAGTGTAGAGCTTAGTGAAGCTCTGCCCTTCAACTTCACATTGTTAAGTTGACCAAATTGGTAGCCTGATTCTACTTTTTCTTACATAAATTAGGTGTATTTTTAGAGAAATCTTGAGTCTTTGTTGAAACCAGTAGTGCTTCTTTTTTAGATTGAGGTGTACATTATCCGAGGGGGATACTCATGAATTCATTTGGCAGTTAAATTTTCTGCCTAGTTAATTAACTCACTTGAAGACAGAGATCTAAGGTGGGATGTAGGCCAGAGGAGTCTTCAAGATGGGAGCACTGAGTAACAAGAAGTCAGTGGACCATGTCTGTCGTGTGAGGCTCCAGGCAGCCGGCAGATTCATGTGGAACTTGGCCTATTGGAGGGACCCCAGTGAAAGAAGCCAGAGCTGGCAGGAGTAGATGGAAAATGCTGGTAACTCCAAACCACATTCCCTTCCCCCTCCTGTGCAAGACCCATACTAATGTCAAAAAAAAGTGATCTACCTTGTTTAATAAAAGATTTCTGGAGAAAGGATGGCTTTCCTGAAAAATGGCCAACACAAGAGTAAGTTATAAATTAAAACAGAAATTGAGACAGAAAATAAATAAATGGGAAAACTGGGCCAGGACCAGGAGTAGGGACTGGGGGACTGGATCACAGAATTCAGACCATAAGGAAATCGATCCATAGTTACTGTGATGGAGCTGACAGATCTGAATAGAGAAAATGGAAATCCAGGCAAATCCTATTCCTTCGACTCTAAGGAGAAAATATGTCAGTTCTTCAGAGGAAATTGAACTTTTCCTGTTCCTTAACTCTGGAGAAATACCTCACCTAGGCTACATGCCCTGAGCACAGAGAGGTACAGGGGATTGTGTTCTCCATGTGTCTGAACGTTAAAAGGCAGTGCATTTACTAAGGCTATTAGAGGGTCCCTCCTGGAGGCCACACCCTAATGTATCCCTCAGGCAGAGACATTCTGTGGGGAGCCGTGGCAATGTAGTCCCAGGATGTATGTTGTTGATGCTTTATCCAGTACTAAAGAGAGTACTAATGACACACTTCGGCAGAGCCCCTGAAAGATTAACACCACCCATAGTCTTGGAAACATTTACCTCCGAGTTCGAATCCCACCTCTACCGTTTCCTAGCTACGTATTTTTGGGCCTCTCTACCAATGTCTAGCTTCTCTGAGCCTCAGTTTCCTCACCTGAAAAATGGGATGATTACCGCATGGTTTTATTTTGAAGGTTAAGAGAATAATGGTTATAAAGGACTATGCACAGTACCTGTTAGATAATATGTAATACATCACTGTTACAGCCTCTCATCCGACAGATAGTCTGCTATAGAAAAAAATGCAAGATGGTGATTTTCAACCTTTTGGAGTACAAAGAATCTTCTTAACATTAAATATTTCACAGACTCACACATAAAAATAGTTCCACTTTTAGTACCCACTGATGGAGAAAATATATAATGATAGAAATACTTCAAAACAAATTTGCAATTTACTAACCCTAATGGCATCTACACACACTTACAAAAGTATAATGCATTATCTCAGTGAGATGCAATGTGGGCACATATGTGATTGTCAGGTTTCTCACATCACCAGCAGCTCTGCCAGGGCTCAGTGGCCTGGGGGTGTGACTGGTCCCAGATTTGTCCTATTGGACTGTGTTGTGGGTCCACACCTCTTGCTTTGGCTCTGGCCCTACTCCTTAGCCCAGAGAGCGCTGAGGGAGAGAGAGGCCATGTAATTCTGGTAGCCAAAGCCCCACTTCTCACGAATTAAAGCTTATTAGGGTCAATGGTGACCTGAATCTCTTCAGGGGGGATTAATCCAGTTCATTGTCTTGTATACTAGGTTGAAGAGTGTTCCCCTAAAATTCATGGCCACCCGGAATATCAGAATTTCAAATAAGGTCTTTGCAGATGGAATTAGTAAAGATTAGGGTGGATGAGGGAGGCCCTAACCCCAAAGACTCGTTTGCTCATGGGAAGGCCATGTGAAGACACAGATGTGTACACTGGGAGAACACCCTGTGCAGACAGAGGCAGAGATTGGAGTGATGTGTCTATAGGTCAAGAAACACCACGAATCAATAGCAACCACAAGAAGCTGGGAGAACAGAACAGATTCTCCCCCAGAGGCTCCAAAAGGAACCAACCTCCCCGTGACCTTGATTTCAAACTTACGGCCTCCAGGAATGTGAGAGAATAAATTTTTTCTTGTTTAAGTCACCCAGTTTGTTGCACTTTTTTATAGCAACCTTGGCAAACTAATATATCATGTGTGCTCATTTTGTCTGAGTTTGCATTGATTGATATTTTTCTTATGACCAAAGTAATAAATATTCATCATAGAACGTCTGAGTTACACAAAACTGAGTTACACAAAAAGAAAAATAAATTATCCTTTATTCTACCACTTGAAGATAACTATTGTAAACGTTCTGATGTTTATTCACCTGGTCTTTCTCTTTGCATGTGTGTGTGTGAATTTACTTTTTAAAACAAATTTCAGATGATCGATATCTACACTTCTGCACTTTACTTCTGCTGGGTAAAAGCAGAGAAATCAAAACCTGTGTAACCTTGGCTGTTTTAATATTCTCAGAAAACATTCCAGACAATTTTTAATCTTTCCCTCAACCAGAGAGCGGCTCAATTGGCAGGGAGGCCCTCCCGTTTGCTGCTTGTGACAGACAGATACTGACATGTGTCAAATAAATTCAGCACTTAGCTCTAGCTTATGTTCAACTCCACAGTGCCCAGGAGATAAGACAAAATTGGTATTATGTAAAACACTTGACAGCCTCTGGGCTCCAGGACTTAGCATGTCTTTATCGTCAGGTCTGTTTACAAAGACGTCTTTGGAAGGTTTTCCCTGTGGAACAGGGTTATTTCAAAATGGCATATGGTGAAAATGTTACATGAGCTGTGTGCAGCTTGTCTGCTCCTGACAGGTTACGGAGGGGAAATTGCTCTTGGCAGCCCACAGTGGCCCCTTGAACTTGACCTGTTAGCTCCCTGGCTGGGCTGCGCTGTAAGCTCTGTCTGCAGCTGGTGGTGAGAGGGTAGGAGCAGAAGCAGAAAGCAGAGCGCTGCCCATGGATGGCAAGCTTCTCCCTGGACAGGAAGGGGGTCCGTCTCGTTTCCCCACGTGGAGCCAAAGGGCCAGCGTTGGCCTGAAGGGGCTCCAAATATTCGCAGCGGGGGTGGTGGTGGAGGGGTGCAGGGTCCTCATCCCTCTAGTACCCAAGGAGACTTTACCACAAGTAAAGACTAATTAAACTGCCTGTAAGAGGAAAGGCCGACCTGGAACTCTTTAACGTGGGTGCTGAAGACAAAGCCTCTATTTGCTTAACTATCAGCACAGAGGCTGATGGCGGGCAGTGCCCTGCCAGCCCCGTGTGCAGGGTTGGCAGGCTTTAGAGGCTTGCTTTCTCTCTCTTCCCTTCCTCCTCTCCTTGCTTCCTTTCTTCCTTCCATCTTCCCTCCCTCTCTTTTCTCCTTCCGTTTTGCTTTCCTTCAAGTAATTTGGATTAGTTGCCAAAATATAAAAAGCAAGAGATTTTATGCCAAAGGGAAGCGGGGCATTCTCTAGCTTTTCTAGGAAAAGCAGGCTTGGCCGTGCTTGCCAGTGTTCCTGCGTGGCAACGCCTGGCTGAAGCTAAGTTTCTACCTGCTTGCAGGTGGGAGCTGTGCTGTCTACTTCTCCACATCTCCTCCACCGCCCAGACTCCCCGTTTCCATCATTGCCTGGTCCCAGGGGACATTCCAAGGTGCGCTGCTCTCTTAAGCAGGATGTGCTGCACTTCAAATCATGTCCTCCTGAGACTCTGCAGCTTGCAGCCCAACAAGCGAGGCCTGGAGACCCTTGCTCTCAATCCCCTCCACCAAGGTTTCTCTTACCTGTGGAAGTCGCACGCCCACCTGACCTCAGCTTCCTCACCTGGACCATGAGGGGACTGGGCTAGATGGAGGTTCCCTGACTCTCCGTGCCCCGGGGAAGTGCAAACGCAACCTTATTGGAACTGGTGGCATATTCAGGGCTGAACAAGCAGTGGGAGACTTCTACCTTCGATTCAATAAGAGGATGCACTGTCTATAGAAAATGTAAAGCTACTAGAAGTCTGTCTGTTTCTTTTTACCAGTCAGTGATAAAATATTCCTCCACCAAAAAAATAAAATGTCTTCTTGGTCTAATTTCCAAGAAACTGCAGTTGCTGCTGAGTTTTCATAATATGTAAACTTAAATAGCATAGCGCATTAATTATCCTGCAATAAACATTGTAATTTACATGGTGGTTTATTCTAAAAGCTCACAGTTATACACTTGCCCCTCACACATGGAGACTCAGTTGACTGTCTGTTTGGAGGGTGAATTCGTCATTGTTTAACATCTTTTGAAGGCTCTGGGTGCATTTTGTGTCACCAGTCCCCATGTGACTTACTGCATTTTCCTGCCTTTAAACAGTGGTTTCAAAATAAACAGTGACAGCACAGCGAGTACAGAGAAGGAAAAAGGAATCAAAATTACATTGACTCCGTCATTCTTTGCGTCCACTTGGAGTTTTCATTTGTTTAAACATTTAAAATGTTGAGACAGTATAAACTATAACTATAAATGTGTAATAAACTATAAATGTGTGATATGTGTGTGTCTGTATCTCTCTGTATTTATAGGAATACAAATTTAATTCATACATGAAATAGTTTACTGAAATGGAATAATATCTATAAAATTTAAATTTATCCTTTTCTAAAACAACTGTTAATTGTTTTACTAAAATTAATAGTGGTGGTATCACTGTAACTTTTTTCTTGATTAGTTCTTCAGTTAAAACCAAAGTTAAAACCTAGTTAAAACTGAAAAACAAAGCAAGGAAAAAACATTACATCAGTAGTACGATTTCGTAGTTGCCTAAATTGTGCCCTTTGCAGACACTTCAGTTTTATTACAATTTGCTTATTAGTTAATGGAGAGTCATTTATATAACATATTATTACAACACTATAACCAAAGAATCACATTTCAAAGCTGTTGGGTAAGTATAAAGCTATTGAGAAAATAGTTGTGCTTTTTCTCCCTTTTTGTACCATAATATTTATTTTCACTCATATCTTTTGTTTACTTTTGTGTTTAATGGTATGATTACACATGCATATGAAATTTAATGAAAACAAATTTACACTGTTTCTTTTCTGGTCATTATTGGTGTTCTTTTCATTCATGATTATTACCGCAAATGTTGTGATACAGGAGGAGGGAGTAATCACAAATGACTTGCTCTGGGAGTCAGATCCATCTCAGGTGGGCGGTTGCTCAGAACCGGACTTGTGAAGCAGGTAAAGCTAAGCAGTTGCGGTGGAGACCAGAAGGGGGTGCTGGAGACCC
>NW_020173691.1:1424365-1453179 GCF_003031525.2 Neophocaena asiaeorientalis asiaeorientalis
CTGGGACCCAGGTGACCATCACTGCACTGGAGACTTAGTGCAAATTAACTTAGTGCTTCCTTCAAACTGCAACAGAGTGTGTCACCTCCACGGCCTCTGCCCACGTCCAAGCCACCATCACCCCTAACCCCCAAAGTCTCCTGACTGGTTTTCTGCTTCCACACTTACTTCTCTCCTGTGAATTTTCTGCACAACGACTAAAGTAATACTGTTAAAAATGAGTCAGACCTGCACCAACTCCTGCTTCAGAATCCCCCTCGGCATCCTCCGGTTGCAAGAAACAACTCCAACTCCTGCTCCTAACTTGGACCTGTGAAATCACAGTGAGGCTCACTCCTCACCCCACACTCGAATCACTCCTCAGATTCCACACAAATGTTCCCTCCTCAGAGGATCCCTGAGCCGTGCCTTCTTTCCCCCTTCCTCTAACCATTGACCTGCTGCACTTCACTTCATAGCACTTAGCATTACCTGATGCCTCATTTATTTATGTTCTTATTTGTTAACTTACTGTTTTCAGCTGAATATCTATGTCCCCCCCCAAATTCATATGTAGAAGCCCTAACCCCCAATGTGCTGGTATTTGGAGGTGGGGGCCTATGGAAGGTAACTAGGTTTAGATGAGGTCAGGAGGGCTGGGCCCTGCTGTTGGAATTAGTGCCCTTATGACAAGAGGAAGAAAAACCAAAGTGGGTGTCTTTAACCCCTCCCACAGCCTCCCCTCCTCCCTCCTCCCTCCCTCCTGCCCTTACCCCTCCATCTCCTTCCCCCCACTCCTTCTCACCAAGGAAATGCCATGTGAGGACAAAGCAAGCCAGGAATCAGCCTCTCACCAGGGAACCAAGTCTGAGGCACTTTGATCTTGGACTTCCAGCCTCCAGAGCTGTGAGAACTCAATGTCTGTGGTTTAAGCCATCCAGTCTGTGGTATTTTGTTATAGCAGCCTGAGCTAAGACACTTATTTATAGATTTACTCTTACCTAATAGAAATTGAGCATCAAAAGGGCAAGGATAATTTTTTTCTTGCTCACTGCTGTAACCCTAGAGCTTAGAAGAGTGACTGGCATATCATGGGCGCTCAATAAATATTGTTAAATGGTTGAATGAATGGACCTCTGAGGCTTCCTCAAGTCCCGTGTTTCTAGGATAACCTATTAATCATCCATCTCTTGTGGGATACTATGTGAGGTGCTGGTAGTTTTCTCAAGAATTGAGAAAGTGGTCTTTATTTCAGGGAGGCTCACAACATGAGTGGGAGAGTCTTGGGTGTATATGTAATTATAGCAGCTTCAATTGTCATGAAAAATTTAAACTACATCACAGCAAACTAAAGTAGTATGAAGGCATGAGAGAGGGCAAAAGAAAATTATTATCAGCTAAAGGGCAAATTTAGTTGGTCCAAGGCCCAGTCCCATCCAAAGCTTATTTTAATCATCACCTAAAACTCTGCTTCCATTGCATCTTGAGAAGGTTGAATATTTTAAAGGTTCTTGCCCACTAATAGACAGGATGTTTTTCTCTCTTCTCTTTCTTAGTTTCCTATATAATTTGTGTAAACAGATAGTTTCACAGTATAAATAATAATGAGTCCTATCTGCTAGGTATTCTGCTTTTTACAGTTTCAAAGCTCTTCCTAATCTTTTCTTAAAATCCTCATTTGGCAGTTCTTATCCTTCTTCTATAGATGAGGAGATGAGGTTCAGAGAAGTGAAACTCCTGGTCAAACAGCAGAGTTCTCAGCCTTTTGAAGGTGAGAAGCCAAGGCAAGAGAAGCAACCAGAAGGCAAGCCAGGGTCGGGGATACAGAACGGGAAGAACACTGAACACACCATGTGGACACACTTGTCGGTAACCACTCGGTGATCCCCAGCAAGGAATTCATTTTCCTGAATCTTATCACCTTAAACTCTGAAATGAAGCCTTTTCATGAGAATCACTGATTTCCAAATGTGAGTACACATCAGAATCACAGGGGCCTGGCCCCGCACTGCAGGTTCTGATTCAGTAGGCCTGGGAACAGACACAGGGGCAAGTATTTTTAGAGAGATCCCAGCTGATTGGACTGGTTCATCCAGGTTTACATCTGTGGTCCTGGTGCCATCTCTGAAGAGCTCTCCTTTCTATCTGAAATGTGCCCAAGTTCATCTTTCTCAAGGTCCCTCCCCAGTCTGATCTTCCAAGAGTCTATGACTTCTGAGAAGGTCCCCAAGGCATCATGAGAAATAGAAGGTGCGTCTCTTTCCTCCCCACAGGATGTGGTAGAATCTTTAATGAGTGGAAGGCAGCCAGCAGGGCTTTTAAATAGAAACTCACCCTTTCACAGATGGGCCCCTCTGAGTGGGAGCTGTACTGTAAGGAGAACCCTAAAGGCTATGGGATCCTTCCCAAACCTTTGGGATCCTTCACTTTCACTTGAGCTCAGCAGGATAAACTACTCCCTCCCCAAGTAATAACTCTTTCAGCCACTTCCTCATATCATGAAAGCAAGATTTTCAAGTATCCTCTTATTTAATTCATTCTTTATGCTTCTTAACTTGTCCAGCAGTAATATTATGTTTTCATGAAAAGTAGTCGTCTTTGAAGAAAACATGTGAGTAATTTTGGTAGGGCCACATGGCCATCCAGTATTGGCACAATTTAAAAAATAAAAGTCTCAAGTAAAATACACAGGTATATTCACAGCATACAGACAAACACCATTTGGCTTCATTTCTTCTCCTGCCTTTTAATATAATGTTTTCAAAAATTGAATAACAAGTACATTTTGTCTTCTGGCAATGTCCACTAAGGTCACCACCGTAGTACTTTCTTCGGAGGGAAAAAAATCTCTTCACTTCGAGGGGTCCATAGTTCATTAGGATGAGTCAGGGAAACCACATGATGAGTTTTCAATGGAAATGCTGCTTCTCTGTTTATAATTATAACCTTCTCTCAATGCAGACAGTCAGGCAGGAGGACTACAGCAAATAGCCCCAATTAGAAAATGACATGTTGAGTGAAAATTCCCCCAAACAAAGGCCTTCAGCGGCAACCTGACTTCCTAGCACCCTTCATTCTCTCAGGGAAACAACTGACAAGACAAAAATGTGGGAAGAAACAATAAAAGCTGGATTTGCTTTCCAGAGGCCCATCAAGGGACCAAAGATCTCACGGCCCACATCATCCAGCAATGGCTTGTATGCCCCACTTACATATGAGGACATACACACATCCTGAATGGATGCCCTCTGGCCCAGGCTGGTCTCTCTAGAGTGGAGGAATGAGATTATTTTGTGTGTGCTCCCTTGGGAAGCTGGGAGGGCAGGGGGAGACAGGGAGGGAAGAAACCTGGAAAAATGTCCCCTTTTTTTTCTTTCCTCTCTTTCCCCACAACAATCAAGGAGATAAAAATCTGGTTCTTTTCTATTTTTATTATGAAAACCTACCCTCCTTCTCCCCGTGATAATAGGGATTGAAGTTGGATTTTTGAGATCAGTTTGAGATTGATGACATTTGTTATAAACTCAGGTTCCACATAGGTCAAGATCCCAGGTTTCATCAAGACAGCAAAACTAATCTGTGCCGTTGGAAGGCTGCTGTGCTGTTACCCTGGTGGAAATAGGGAAGTGAGGGAAGAGACTGAAGGGAGCCTCTGGGCAGCTGGGGATTTTGTTTCTCGAGCTTGGGGACTGTTACACTGGTGCGTTCTGTGAAAACTCATTGAGCTGTAGGCTTGTGATAGGCGCCTTTTCTATATGGATGTCATATTGCAATGAAACATTGAAAAGTGTTCAGTCCTATGCAGTAATTAAAACCTTCAATTCCACTCAAAGTTACGACTTCTTCCCCAACTCTAGACAGGTCCTATTACAGGTGAGTCTTTTGACTTTTAAAAAGGAACTGTGTGTGTGTGTGTGTGTGGTGTGTGTGGTGTATTTGTGTGTATGGTATGTGTGTGTTGTGTGTGTGTGGTGTGGTGTATGTGTGTGTAGTGTGTGTGTATGTGGTGTGTGTGTAATGTGGTGTATGTGTGCATAGTATGCGATGTGTGTATGTGGTATGTGTGTGGTGTCTTTGTGTGTATGGTATTTGTGTGCTGTGTGTGTATGTGATGTATGTGTATGGTATGTGTGTGTAGTGTGTGTGTGTCATGTGTGTGTGTGGTATGTGTGTGATGTGTGTGTGTGGTATGTGTGTGTGGGGTGTGGTGTGTGTGTGTGGTGTGTGGAGAAGATCAGCTCCCTTCTGTCTTCCTACCCATCTCTCACTTTCTGACCCCTGGGACAGGGGTTGGAAATTGTGAGGTAGGAGGACATGTAAGGAGAACCCAAAAGCTCTTATTGGGCGGGCATGAAGCTGGCAGAGTGAATCTTGCTGATGCCCCTCCCTGAGCCCCATCCACAGGTGCTATGAGTATTGACTGCTAATGGCCCACGGTTTCCCCCTTTGGGAGAAGTTGTTCTTGACCATATAGAAGCCACCTCTGCTGGGTGATGACCCAGTCTTTCCCCACCCTCCCCAAGTGTTCCCCTTTCCCCCACATTACAAGCAAGAGCCAATGGCCAACTGACCTGGTGTTCAAAGCCTGACCCCCTTTCCACGGGACAGAGCAGAGCTCTGCGGGGCCAGTCAGAAGCTAGCTACTCACAGAGACCGAATCCTTGTTTTGTGCTTCCCCCCTCTGTCTTATGTGATTCCCTAACTCCTTCCCCTGAGAGCACGCCCTCAGTAAACCACAAGAATCCCCACGTTAGGCTCTGCTCCAAGACAGCCAAACCAAAGACAGCTGGCTCTGAGCTCTCCAAGCCTGGGAAAAGTTGAAGGCTGATGTTTTCCCTGGGTTATTTGTGGGTCTTCTCCACTCACTGGGGTCTTTTGCCTGCAGATCCTCTCGCCCTACTAAGGTTCTCCATTCTAGCGGCCATGTAGCCCCTCCTAGCCCTTTGGAAATCAGATGGTCCTCTACCAACTTCTCTGTGGACCACCCCATGCCAGCTCCATCACATGGCCCATCACATGGTCTGGTCCTTGGAAACTCAGGGCACTTTGCCTTGCAAACTCCAGGAGACAGGCTGCCTAGAGCTGTCACCTCTCCTTTACCCCCAGTGCTCACATTTTAAGGGTTGGTGTCTGAGAATAAGCCACTAGTCTACATTATCCCCCTAATTATGTGACAAACTCTCTAAGAGCCTTTGAGAGTTGGGTGATATTCATAGTGCAGCCTTCTCCAGAGAGGGCCATAGAAATATGAAATTGTTTTTGAGTGGCCTTGTTGATATTTTTATATTCGATATTTATATCTTGATACCTCAATTAAAACTTCCAATTTAACATCCCATGACACTCAAATATTTGAAGACTGTTTTAGGGTTTACAAAAAGGGTCCTTTTCCCATACATTATTGCTATCCTGGCATTTTTCCTCTGTAGTTTTCCTCTGGGGCCCATCAGAGACTTTGAATTCTCCACGTGGTTTATGGGTGAAAGAAAATCTGGATGCCACTTTCCAGCTTCAAGAGGACCCATGCAGATACGAGGACCCAGAAAGCTGCTCTCCCCATAAGGGACAGCCCGGTTTTCCTCTCCCACATGGTTACACATTTATATGGTTAGATGTGAAGTTTCTGAACCAGGCTCTATCTCAAGATGCCACACTTCCTGGGGACTGTGAAAAACTAGAAAGAACCCGATAATTCTGCCTTCACGTTCTAGGTCCCTCCAACAATCTCTTTAGTTCTCTGTTTCTTCAACAGACAATGAGGGAATTGTACTGTGTAATCCCCCGAGATCCCCATCAACTCGAATATTCTGATCTTAATGATCTCAAACTCAATTGTTAGGCTAATCAACTAGTCATCTTAGAAAAAGCAGTCGGTGTGACATCCAGCTTCAGAGGGGACCTCAGTCTGTCCATCCAGTATTTGTCACAGCAACGTGATAGTATCGGGGGGAACAAGACCTGCAAGCAAATATCACCCTTGGTGGTGGGGCCGTGAGTCTTCTTTTAGACCCTTGGAACAGTCTTGGGAAAAACAAGTTTAGCGACAACCAAGGTCAGACAAGTAGGGCCCCCCTACAAATAGCAACCCTGTGGGTTCCTGTAAACAGATGTGAGCCAGCTCCTATTTTAACTGAATCACCCACTTGGCAACAGGACAACAACAGTAAACTGATTGTTGCTGGCTTCTGTCTCTGTCAAAAAGAAAAAAAACAAAGCTTACTCCCCAAGGCTTCTGAGCTTTCTGCTTTATTAAGGAACTTGATAAATATAGTTCAGTAAGTGTGTGGTCCATCTCAGATTTATAGCCAGCTTTCTAACCTTACCAGAAGGGGTCACGATAAAAACGTCTGCCTCATTTTTGCTTTGATTAGAGAAAACCCAAGACAATGGGAAGCCCACGGTTTCCTGACTTGGTCTCTCAGGTCTGGGGTGGCTGCCATTCCCACCTCGCCTGTGGCTCCTTCTGTCCTTCACCGAGCCTCCCAGGCCTCTGCTCATGTGTGTAACCTTTTCAGAGGCCTGTTGACAGGTTTGAAAATAAAGCAGGCGATGTAAAGAACAACACGCAAGTCATAGCTATATGAAAGGCGACCTGGCTTGCTTGCCCTACTGGGTGGGGATTAACAAGGATCAGCTGTCCAGCCAGGCTGCTCCCAGGAGGCAGGCCTCCTCCTGGCAGAGAGGGGCCCTGGAGCAACTCAGCTGCCTGGCTGCTGTGTGGGGCACTCTTTGTTCTTCTCACATGCTCCTGGGCCATCCCAGGATGCCAGATGAACCAAGAAGTAGGTGTGTGATGTGGTCCTTAGGGAGAGTCTTTCCCTGAAGCCAGGTTCACTGCCCCTCACAGTGAGTGGCCAGGGGCAGAGCCCGGCGCTGGAAGCCAACGTAGGAGGGGCAGACTGGGGTCTAAGGAGACCCACCAGGGAGAGTCAACTCCCAGGAGGCATTGATGGCTTCACTTGGGCTCAGGTCTTGTGCTTCTAGATATTGGGCGATAGAGGAAAACTATGGTCTGAAAGCAACAGTCAGGGAGTCTGAGGTACACACCAGGTGACAATGCTCACAGCCTGGAAGGGGAGCCAGTATGTCTCCTCTTCCTCTCATTTTCCTCCTTCTTTCTGTTCTTTATCCACACCAGTGTGTAAAATAATTGCGCACACTGGTGTGCAAAATAATTGTTCTTCCTCCTAAAGTCAATGAGATGGGGACTCATTTCTATGTGCAAGTATGTCAAGAACTCTCTGGAAGAAAAAGGGAGTATCAATGGTTCCTGGTATTGGGTACAAGTGTACGCCCTGCAAAGATCCCAAATAATGATAGGAACAGAGAGTAACTTACAACGGTGGATCATATATAAAGAGTACTCACGGTGATCTCATTTTTAAAATGTGTTGGCCCTTTCAGGAACCCTGTGTCTCCATGGCTGGACTGGGACGTGGCGTCCCTTCACCCCGTCCCTACGCTCATGCTATAGAACATGGCTGTTAGATCCAGTCTGAACAAACCCCCTTCTAGGCTGTGCACTGATATTCAAGAGGTAACACAAATGAGATGAGGGTCTCTGGACTTCTCCTCAAAGAGGAATTTTACAAACATGTTTTTCCTTCTAGCCAGACTGAGTGATCTCATGACATCATGTGTGAGGTTCATCACAAGGTCAAGAATTGTCCAGTGATCTTGAAGAACTGCCAAAACCAGAAATCTGAAAACAGGAGTGGAAAATGATTCCTCTCGAGAACAGAAGGCTCTCTGAGTGGTTACAACGGAACTTCCTGTCTTTAGAAGATGTATTAACCAGGTAGAGAGTTTCAATGTATACTGATGATAATCTAGAAAACGTCACAAATGAATGCAAAGACCAACTCAGTGAAGACATGCGAGAGCCTGCTTTTCTCTCCTAACATACACTATGAGTCAGTCAAACTAGGACACCAGATACTCCTTTAGTTGTCCTGCACATTCCTCTCTTTGTTCAAACCGTTCCCTCTTCCAGTAACGTACTTTTCACAGTACCCTTAATAGCCATCATTTCTTGAATGATTCCTTTGTGACAATGTGCTAAAGACACGTGTGTCACATTACCTATCTCATCTAATCCTCACAACCACGTTATGACGCAGGTCTTATCACATCTCCATACTACAGCTTTGGAAATTAAGGCGTTAAAATCTCGAGGAACTTGTGCAAGGTTACGCTGGTAGTAAGAGGTAGAAAGGGGGTTCCATGTGGGGCAGGCTAATTCCTTAACCCTTAAGTGGACCAGTAGGGAGAGGAATCCTTCAAAGACCAGTTTGAATTCAGGAGACTTTCTTCAGGATGAAGTGCTCCCTTGCTAGTGGCCCCTGAGTCCAGACTGGTGCCTGTAGCCCAACGTGACCTTCCATGCTGCCCTGCTCCAGGCCATCTGTGCCCCTGTGTGCAGGGTCTGACATCGTCACATCGCATGTCCCCTATGTGGCCTTAGGGCTCAACAAATGTCCCTACTGATTTGACTAGTATAGCAGCAAGTTAAATTTTTTAAAAGTGGTAATTTATTAGGGTTCTGATTTGTACATATTTCATTTTATTGATACAACGTCTATTATTCTCATTTTTCAGAGGGACAGAGTAAGATCCAGCTGCCACTTTGTCAGACCCCAAAGCTCTTCTACTGTATGACCTTTCCTTCCAAACCCTGGGACTGTGGGTAGGGAAGGATGTGTCAGGGTTGGATGTGAACCTGGAGGTGACCTTCTTATGAACAGGGCTTCCTGGGACCAGTGATTCTGTGTAGTCACACCAGAGGATGTGAAACCAACGCATCACTGGTGGCAACAACTCCAGCCCAGAAAATGCTAATGGAGCCCAACAGCCTGAAAGCCAGTCTTGTTGCTGCTCATGAAAAATGAAATTTAGCAATTCCTCCCTTGATCCTAAAGCAGATATCAAATGCATGAAACATCATATGTAATCAGAGTACAGGAGCCCTTGGGTCACTCCACACAATTAAAACTAGGTTCTGCTATTCCTGGGAAACGTATTTTTAGTTTAAGCTGGGGTGTAATGAAATCTCTAAAAATAACACTGTGAAAGGTGAGGCTAAGTGTAGGGGCCGAGTTCACCCCAGTGCCAAGGCAATAAAACATTATTCATGGTCCATTTAAAGCCATGCAGCCCTGGGCCAACTTTTTTGCTTAAACAGAAATTTGGTTCATGGAACCAAATGGAAACTAACTAAGTTTCCATCTAAATGGTGGTGGTCTGAGCGAGAGGAACTTAGAATATAGGCCATTAGAGGAATGTTACAGCTGCTGAAGCACCTCAGGCTGGTTTGTCTCTGAGGGGTTCTGGTTACACTCAGGAAAGAGGCTGGAATATTGAGTGCTGAGACCACCCCATACGTAGCGTGGCTGGCTCACTGCCCTGCTGCATGCTGGCTCTTCTCAGAATCATGCACCCTGGGTTTTTTGGCTGCAGTTGTAACAAAAGTTTTCCCAGCTTGGCTGTGGAAGGGTTTGGGCATGGCTGTAACTTCACACACAGAATATGGCACCCAATAGCATTCAGAAATTGTGATACGAGGCTTGTGGCAGATGTGAGAAACGTCAAGATTTTAATAATTCAGGGCTTTGGAGGGGATATAGTTTTCCTGGACAGAAAAACACTGCATTAATTGTACCACCCACAAGGACTTTGAACACACGTGCACAAGCACACGCTCACACCACCCAGAACACACCCACGTGTGCCCATTGCCAAGGCTCCTGCTTCCTGACTTAAGGTAGACCTGACAGCACCAGATGGTCATTCTCAAATTTCTTATCTCACCCTGGCTATCCAAAAACATCATTTCTCCTGTCCTTGGGGCTGTGCAAATGAAACAGGCTGGATTCAGTTGATGATCCAGTTGATTTCACTCTCTTTCATGGTCAGAAATGTTGTTTGCTTGCTTGTTGACCTGTTTATTTATACTCAACCTCCACCAAATACAGATTTGGGATGAGGTCATAGAGTCTACCCTATACACTGGCGCACAAATAATCTTGCCATAGATGTTGTACGTGTACATAAACATGGTCCAGCATAAGCCAGTCCACTGCTGGAAAAATTCCCATAGCCCAGTCCTTATTATTGATGCTAAAAGGGTTATTAAAGGGAGGTCAGCACCATGGGGACTAAATTAACCCTGATTCTATATACAAGGTCTCAGCCAAAGGCAATGCTCAAAGTGGATTCTGTAACCTTTAATGCATACCATGCATACTACCATACTTATAAGGCATGGCCCCATGCAGGGAAGAGCTATTTATAATTTTTGTTAGAACTTGAATAAATTTAAGAAATTATTATTATTATTGCTGTGTTAAGAGGCTTAGATAGTGTCTCCTGGGGCTGATGTGACCAACCACATGTTTGCAAATGTGGGACCATTTGCTGGATCTCTCATTATAAGGCTGAATGGATTATCTACCCTGAAGTCCTCCCTAGTCAGAGAAGCCCTGACTTTAAAGGCAGCGGGGCATTTTTAGATTATCAAGTCCAACTCCACTATTCTTATCATTGATATCAAATCCCAAGCTGGAGAAATGATTTAGTCAACATCACTGGGCTTTCAGTTAGAATTTACAGTTGCTTAGAGATATACCTTAATCTTTGTTGAAACTTTACTGTTCACTCCTATAACATGAGACCTGACCTACACTGATTTTCAAGTAGCTCATCCGTTTCCCCAATGGGTTCCTTTTGGAACCCCTTTCCTGCTTCGGCAACGACACTTTCTGAGCACACGCTATTCTCATTCTTTTTCAAGTTCTTATCTAAAACTGTCATCAGGAAAGGACCAGCAAAAATGTACTCACACTCTGGCAAAAATGGCTGATAATAGCTGCTTCCTCATTCATGTATCTAGTAGAGATCAAACTGAATTCAAAAGTGTTAAAATCTAGTGATAGATTTCAGGCCAGTGGGAGACATTTTTGTGGAGGCAATGACACCACGGTAGGGAAATGAGGGGGCCGGACTTAGACCTGTCATGGAACAGTGAGCTGATAGAGCTGGCAGGGGCAATTAACTTATGTACTTTGCTAAAAGATAAAGAAACTGAAATTCAGAGGGGAGAAGTGAGTTTTCCCCAAGATCAAGGAGCTAGTTAATGACAGCAGAGATGGACCTCTAGGGTTTAAAGAACCATGAAATGGACATGACTTGAGAAAAAGGTTTGCCATTTGTCTGTTCATTTCTTCATTCTTTTATGAATTTTTTGTTTGTTTGCCTAGTCTGTGTCCAGCAGGGTTTGGCACTGAGTGGTGAATAAAGGTGGACTGTTTCTTCCCTCTTGGGGTTTATAGTCAATGAGCAGGGGCATCAAAGAGAAAAGATGGACATACAACATATTGTTACAAATTGTGAGAAGATCCCCAGAGCAATAGGGAAGAGGAGAGAGTAGTTCATTGAGGTTGGTGCTCTGAGGAAATAACACTGGCCTGTTTGCCAATGACCTCCAGTTTGCTAAGTCCAGTGGTCAACTTTCAGTCCTGTCTTGCTTGGTTTATCACCAACATTCGACAGTTGATCAGTCCCTCTCTCTTGAATTGCTTTTTTCTCTTAGCCTCTAAGATACCACACTCTCTTTTGGTTTTCCTCCTACATAACAGGCTTTTACTTTTCCTTCTCCTTAGCTGGTTCATTCTCACATCCATGTCTTCTAAAGATTGGAGCGTCCCTGCAATCATCTCTATCTTCCTTCCTGAACTCCTAATTCATATATCAAGCTGTGCACTTGACTTCTTCACGTGGCTGTCTAAAAGACATCTGTACCTGATCGTCTCCCAAACAAACTCATTTCCTACCTCATCCCCTAAAATTCTCCGCCCTCAGTCTGCCCGTCTTAGTAAACAGCACATGCATACGTCCTCAGATCAAAACCTTGGCGTCACCTTTTCATTCTTTTTTTCTCTTATCCTTCATTTCCAATACATCTGTAAATCCTGTAGATTTCACTTTCCACCTCTATCCAGAACCCAATCATTTGTTAACCCTTCTATAATCTCGACCATCCTGCTCCAAGCAAATATCATTTCTTACCTGGATTATTGGGAAAACCTCCTCACTAGTCTCTATCTGAAATTGTCCCTCCACAATTTAATCTCAACACACCAACCCAAGTGGCCCTTTCCAAATGGAAATTGGATCATTTTGCTTGAATCACACATCTCGTGCAGAAGAAAAGCCAAAGTCCTACCAATGACCTAAAGGCCCTGTATGACCTGGACCCCTGCTATCTCTGCCACCGTCTCCCACCCCTCTCCCTCTTACTGATCTCCTTGCTCTTCCTCAACCCTCTCAGGTCTGCCTACACTCAGGGCCTTTGCACTTACTGCTCCTTCCATGAACACCCATGCAGCTTGCCTCCGTGTTCCTATCAGGTCTTGCTCATCCATTAACCTCTGTGAGGCCTTTCTGACCTCCTCATATAGAGTGACCCCTGTCCCAGGACTCCCTCTTTCATCTTGCTTTATTCTTCTCCTTAGCAACTATCACCATTGGACACAATCTGCATTTATTGATTTATTTGTTCGTTGTCCCCAATTAGAATGCAGATACTAGGTGGGCAGTGATTCTTGCCTAGTGCCTAGAACAGTGCTCAAAAAATAATTTTAACTAAATGAATGCATGGGCTGAAGCTAAGATCTGAAAAGGACCCAGTAAAGGGCTGGGGGGAGCTGTGTGTAGAAAATTTCCCCGGCAGAGGGAACTAGATGTATATAAAGAAAATGAGGGGATGGGTCTTGGCCCAGAGAACCTAAAAGAAGGGGTCAGATGGCTTGCAATGAGGCTGGAGAAATTGGCAGAGGCTAACTTGTACAGAACCTTGAAGCCAGGATCAGAACTTTGGGTTTGAGTGTGAATGAGACGAGAAGCTATAGACGGGCTTAAGCAGGGAGTTCTTTTCATGTGGATGTCCTCACCATGCTTGACCTTGAGAAAGTCATCATCTATGGAAGGAGTCCACACACACAGTTAACAGTGCAAACCATCCAGGGGACCTGGGGACACACACTTCTTCCTTGAGGGTGAGGAGAGGGACGAGGAACCTTAATGTTCTGATCTGATTGTGGAAGGGTGTTCTAGATGGAGAAAGAGTGTGTGCAACAGCATGACAGCCTGCCATCCCAGAGGCTGGTGTGCAGCTCGAACCACTAATAAAAATGTGCTTTTCAAGGTTGGACCTAAGCCTGGCTGACGGACTCTAGTTCACATCTTTTCACTATACCAGGCTGAGACACGGTTTGGATACCAGGTAGAGGGAGGTGGGGAGTAGGAAGGAGGACTCTTGGGGCCCACAGGCATGTTGGCTTCTGTTTGGGTAGGAAAAGAGCATCCATTCTACAGCCACATTTCACCAAAGTGGGGCTCAGAGAGGTGAATTCACTTGCTTAAGGTCACACAGCTTGTAAGAGGCAGGCTCACAGTCCAGTTTTGCAGGGGTGGCATAAAAAAGCAAAAGAGAATGTCATTTTACACTGAACTGAATTGGGAATATACTCATGAACTTCTTAAATTTTTTTTTTTTTTTTTGGCTGTGCTGCGTGACATGCGGGATCTTAGTTCCCTGACCAGGGATCAAAGCCATGCCCCCTTCAGTGGAAGCATGGAGTCTTAACCACTGGACTGCCAGGGAAGTCCCCTCATGAACTTCTTAGGGATGGAAAATGTTTGCAGTTAGTACATACTTTTCCCAGGATGTGTGTGTGTGTGTGTCTGTGTGTGTGCGTGTGTATATAGTATTTTTCCAAAAAAAGTCATAAGTGCCTCAGTTCTGCTTCGCTGGTTTGATACGTAAGAATTCTTTAGCAATTAACACTTTATGTTCCTAACAACCAGTTTTTCTTTCACCCAAAGTAAAATTAAATATGATATATCCTTATTACTAATAATAGAGAGCATGGCAATGATATTAATCACTGGGATAGCAGAAGTCTGTCATCCCTTCATGCCCAATCCAAATGGCAACTGAAGCAGAATTAAGTCAATGCAAATACCACTCTAAATTCCTTGGTGGGTAGAATTTATTACCGCTGCCCCCTTAATCCCAACTAAAGTTAAACTGTGCTTACTGGTAGTCTGCAATGTAATTTGGGAAACCTCTGTTGGCTATGCACATTTTAAATATAATGTAGAGACATAGCCAAATCAGAGCTGGGAGAAAGCTGGGAGAAGTGGGTAGGAGAGTTCCATCAATTAGGTGGAACACATCTTTATTCCTAGAGCTGAAAGGGATATTAAAGTTTCAATTAGACCATTCCTTGAATTTGGAGAGAAACATACTCAAGCCAACCCAGGCAAAACCCATCAAAGGTCAGCAAACATTTTCTATAAAGGGTCAGATAGCAAATCTTTTAGGATTTGTGGGCCATATGGTCTTTGTCACAACTACTCAACTCTATCCTTACGACGTGAAAGCAGTCATAGACAGTACGTAAATGAAGAAGTGTGGCTGTGTCTCAGTGAAACTTTATTTATGAAAACAAGTAGCTGGATTTCATCCATGGGCAGTAGTATGCTGACCTCTGTTCTAATCTCTAGCAGGAGAAAAAATTCCTAAACTTCTCTAGAAAGTTTTTAGCTGGATATTCCTTACCATGTCTAGTTCATATCCCTTGGCTCTAATACAAATCTTTCTTCTATCCTTTGGGGAGATGGAGGACATCTGTTTGGTGCCTCCTTTTGTTGGAAGGACTAATTCTGCCACAGGGTGAATGCTGACAGATTAGCTTTGCCAGGACCTCTGTAATCAGAGGACATGCATTCATATCCTGGCTTCAGTACTTACTTTCTGTATGACTATAGGCAAGTTGCTAAACTATTCTCAGACTTGGATTTCTCATCTGCAAAATTGTTATATTCTTGATACTAAACTCATGGTGCTATTGTTAGGATTAAGTGAGATGATGCATTGTAAAGCACTTTAACCCATGCTTCAGTAAATGTGAGCTAGAAAGAGAAGGATAGAGATGGCAGAGAGAGAGAGAAAATGTTCTCCTGACATTGACAGAAATGAAATTTATTTGAGGACAAACTTAGGGAATTCATTTGGAGATTTGAGTAAAGGGAGCAAAGACAGTCATATGTGTTGGGTTGAATAATGAGCTATCTATCATACTACACTTCACAATATATATCCTTCTGAAATGATCTTTCCCATTGGTTTTCTCCCTATTACCCATCTCTCTCCACTAGAACATAAGCTCCTGGAGAGAAAGGAGCACAAACTCCTGGAGCTTGTATCCTTGGTGCCTAGAAGAGTTCCTGGCACATAGTAGGAATGATAAATAATTGTTCAATGGAAGAACAAACAAATAGGAAGATTGTCCCTTCCATGGAGTGCCCAGCTTCAAGAAGAATCCACCCTAGTGAGGGAAGAAGAGCCTGCGTCCAGCCAGCCATCATGATCTGCATGAATTAATGTGGGTAATCACCCTCATGGCAGACATCATTGCCATATCACCCTCGTGTGGTTTCTGGACTGACCAAGCATTTCTGGTGTTATGGATTCATATATTGAAGCTTAATCCCCAATATGAAGGCATTAGGAGGTGGGACCTTTGGGAGATAATTATGTTTAGATGAGGTCAAGGAGGTGGGGCCCCCATGATGGAATTAGTGTCCTTATAAGAAGAGGAAGAGGCTGGACCTCTCTCTCCACCATGTGAGGATAGAGTAAAAAAAAAAAAAAAAAAAGGCAGCTATCTCCAAGCCAAGAAGAGGGCCCTCACCAAGAATTGAATCTGCTGGCATCTTCACCTTGGACTTTCAGCCTCCAGAACTAAGACAGGTGATCACTGTTATCCCGAGTTTTAACCCCAACTCCCTTACTTGTTGACTCAGTCTTTACTCTCAGATGCATATCAAGGAGGTAATAAAGTAGATTTTCTTTACAAAAACAAATGATAACTTGTTAAATATAAAAAAAATCTAGAAGGTTCACACCTTGGTGAAGTCCCTATATCTACCTAAGTGTTAGACTGAATGAAGAGACAAACAACACTCACTTCTTTCTCTGTGGTTCATGGTTTCTCTGGGTTTTTCACACTTCTGTTTGTATCACGTTATTCATCTAATCTGGCCATGACTGCTGCATCTACAGAGCAGTGTATGTTAGGTGTGGAATACTCTCTACTCTACCTTTTTCTTACTTTCTTTGCTCTTTCTTTTTCCTGCTCTGTATTCCATTTTTAATGCATATTTTTTGTGCAAATGATAAAATACCTAGCATACTTCCAAGCATTCATCCCTCTTTAACTGGAAAGAAATAGATATTATAAAAAAAGGCAATTTGAGAACATGTGTAAAGCAATCCATACACAGTCTAAACACTCAGGGGCTGAAGAAATGCCAAATGTTGGGGGAGGGATCATACAGGTTATGACTGATCTAAGAGAGCTTTCTGCTGGAAATGAGTTTGAGCCAGGTCTTGGAAGGATGCCTTAGTCATCTTTCAGTGAAGGGAGGAGGTAAATGGTAGATGAAGAATGGGAGGTTACGTGGGAGGCAGATGCCAAAGGACACCAATGCAAACTGAGTTCAGAGAGAAGAATAACATTCAAGAAATTTTTATTCATTCGTGGCACATATATACAATGGAATATTACTCAGCCATAAAAAGAAACAAAATTGAGCTATTTGTAATGATGAGGATAGACCTAGAGTCTGTCATACAGAGTGAAGTAAGTCAGAAAGAAAAAGGCAAATACCATATGCTAACACATATATATGGAATTTAAGAAAAAAAAATGTCATGAAGAACCTAACAGGGATTATAAGTAAATGAGGAGACTTGGTCCTGTCCTTGAATTGCTGATAATATAGTGCAGGGAATTAGCAGACTTTGGCTAAGAAACTTGAAACCCCACATTTTCTTTATAGGAGATTTAACTAAAATGTCAGAAACTGATAACATTTCTCCAGTGAACCATCATCATCTCCAAATTACTCACTTGAGTTCCTTGAAGACCAGTTTCTGATTTTAGCACCAAAGCACCAAGCTTCTGATGCAGCTTTTTTCTTCTTCTAAAAAACACATCCATCACCTCACATATTTATTTATTGATGAGAACACTTAAGTTCTACTCTCTTAGCAAATTTCAATGATACAAAACAGTATAATCAATTATAGTTACCATGTTATGCATTAGATCCTCAGATCTTATTCATCTTATAACTTTACCAACCTCTCTTAATTCTACTCCCAACCCCTCCAGCCCCTGGCAACCACTATTCTACTCTGCTTCTATGAGAGTTTGCCTTTTTTTTTGGTTTAAGATTTCACAAATAAGTGATTCCATGCAGTATTTGTCTTTCTCTGGCTTATTTTACTTAGCATAATGCCCTCCATTTTCATCCGTGTTGTTGCAGATGGCAGGATTTCCATTTTTTAAAGGCTGAATGGTATTCCATTGTATGTATATACCACATTTTCTTCTCGATTCATCCATTGATGGACACTTAGGTTGTCTTCATACCTTCACTATTGTGAATAATGCTGCAATAAATGAGCGAATACAGATAATTTTTCAAGATAATGATTTTGTTTCATTTAAGTATATACTCAGAGGTGGAATTGCTGAATCATACGGTAGTTCTATTTTTAATTTTTTGAGAAACCTCCATACTGTTTTCCATAGTGGCTATAACAGTTTACATGCCCACCAACAGTGCACAAAATTTCCCTTTTCTTCACATCCTTGCCAACATTTTTTGATCTCTTGTCTTTTTGATAATACAGTAGACATCCTAACATGTGTGAGATGATTTGCATTTTCCTGATCATTAATGATATTAAGCACTTTTTCAAGTACCTGTTGGCCATTTGTTTGTGTTTTTTTGAAAACTGTCCACTCAGGACTTTTGTCCATTTTTAAAATGTGTTATTTGGTTTTTTGCTATTGAGTCATATGAGTTCCTGGTATGTTTTAGATATTAATCTGGAGGGGAGGGAAACTTTTCCTTTCATTTCTTCTAGGTTCATTGGCTGGTCTAACAATTAAATTGACATAAGACAGATTACAAGAGAAAACCAAATTTAATTTGTAGGCACAGGAGCTCATAGTGAAATGAGACTCAAAGAAATGACCAAAGCAGGTGGTTTTTATACATTTTAGACAAAGAAACAATACATTTGTGAAGAATTGACAAGACAAAGAAGTTTGGGCTTGGGGTAGTAAATTAGTAACACGGTTTTTTCATATAGCCTTCTTAACCTTGAATTCCCTATCTCTGATGATAAGGATGTCTCTCTCTCCTGGTACAGGGAGAGTACCTTTCATATGGATGATTTATATCCTGCTTTTACTTGCACTGGCTCTTTCTTAAGTCACTTTAATTAAAAACAATCAATATGCTAAAGCAACATATTTTGGGGTGGTCTGCCCTGAACCCCATCAAATGCCTTATCAGATATGTGGTTTGCAAATATTTTCTCTCATTTCATAGGTTGCCTCTTCATTTTGTTAATGGTTTTCTTTGCTGTGTAGAAGCTTTTCAGTTTGATGTAGGTCCACTTGTTTAGTTTTGCTTTTGTTGCCTTTGTTTTTGGTATTAACCTCCCCAAAATCATTGCCAAGATGGATGCCAAGGAGTTTACCCACTATGTTTTCTTGTAGGAGTTTTATGGTTTCATGTCTTATGTTTAAGTCTTTAATGCATTTTGGGTTGATTTTTAGTTTTCATGTAAGATGGGTGTCCAGTTTTTTTCTTTTGCATGTGGATATCCTGTTTTCCCAACACCATTTGCTGAAGATACTATCCTTTCCCTATTATATGTTCTTGGTTCCTTTGTTATAAATTAATTGATCATATATGTGTGAGTTTATTTCTGGGTTCTCTATTATGTTCCATTGATCTATGTGTCTGTTTTTATGCCAATACCATACTGTTTTGATCACTATAGCTTTGTAATATAGTTTAAAGTTGAAACTGAGCAGGACTCTGTAGAGGGTCTTGGGTACAGGAAGCCTTTCTGTTCAGCATCTATGACCATCCCTGAGTTCCAAAGGGCAGATTCAAACATTGTTAATCCAGGAAGGGAAGGGATGCAGAGTCAAGGGAGGAACAGCCAAGAAACAATAGCACAACCTTGGGGCAGGGTCCTGGTTCCACCTCAAGGAACACACATAGCAATATATTTAAAGCCTTTTATAGAATTAAAACCAAACAAATGGAAGATGGCACTATTCTCCATGCCAGAGAAGATCACCTGAGGTTAGACTAAAGGAATCATAGAAGCTCATCAAGAAGATTACCTGAGATGAGATTAAAGGAGTGCAGGCCCTGCAGACACCCTAATCTTATCGGCAACCTACCCTTGAGCTATTGCTATATAACTCTTCATCAAATCCTCCCAGGTTGGAACAGAGTTTTAGAGGGCAGGAGACCACTGTGTCCCCCTTTGCCTGGCAAAGCAATAAAGCTATTCTTTTCTACTTCACCCAAAATTCTGTCTCTGAGATTTGATTTGGCACTGGTGTACAGAAGCTGAGATTTTGGCATCAAAATCAGGATGTATGATACCTCCAGTTAGGTTCTTCCTTGTCAAGATGCTTCCAGCTAAGTTCTTCTTTCTCAGGATGCTTTTACTATCAGGGTCTTTTGTGGTTCCATACAATTTTAGGATTGCTTTTTCTATTTTTGTGAAAAATGCTATTGGATAAAATCTAACATCTAGAAAAGTCCACACCAGGTCACTGCTACCAGGGAACAATAATAAGACTCCTGTTTCTCTTCCTGCTTCCACATGAATCTTAGTGCATTTTATTGGTAAAGTTTCTAGCACATTTTAAAGAAAGGTGAGCATAAAAGGGATCAGGTGATATTGCTGAGTTGCTAACTGAAAGTTTGTTACAAATGCCTCAAGGAAAATATACAAAAATAAAGAAATTTAAACACACTAGTAGTAGGTAGTCCAAAGTGAATTTTTTTAAAAACATGCTTTACAGTAGGAAACTGTGAGACACCTAGGAATAAGTCAATTAAAATTTGTGCACAATTCATATGTAAAATGGAATAAATTTTATCTAAAGACCTTAAAGTATACTTGTATAGATGGAGAACTATGCTATATTAATAGACAAGATGTCTTAACACTGTATGTATGTCAATTTTTCCAAAACCAATTCATTGATTTGATGCAATTTTTTATAGAAGGAAAAAAAAAAAACACTTTAAAAAGTGCCACCTGACAAACTGATTCTAAAACGTATATTGAAGAGTAAGGAAAAATAGTAAACAAGATATTAACAAAGAAGGAAAAATATTGGAGGGAACTTGCCCTACTCAATAGCAATATTTATTTATTTTTTTTCTAGTTTTATTGAGATATAATTGGTATATATCAGTGTAGAAGTTTAAGATATACAGCATGATGATTTGATTTACATATATCATGACATGAGTACCAGGTTCAGCTAACATCCATCTTCTCATATAGAGAAAGAAAGGAAAAAGGAGAAAAATTTTCTCCTTATGATGAGAACTCTTAGGATTTACTCTTTTAACAGCTTTCCTGTATATCATACAGCAGTGTTAGCTATAGTCATGTTGTACATTACATCTATAGTACTTACTTATCTTATAACTAGAAGTTTGTACCTTTTGACCATCTGCCTCCGATTCCTTCTCCCTTCACCCTCTGCCTCTGGTTAGCAGGAATCTGATTTCTTTTTCTATGAGTTTGTTTTTTTGTTTTCTTTTCTTCTAGATTCCACATACAGATGACATCACACAGTATTTGTCTTCTCTGTGTGATTTATTTTACTTAACATGATGCCCTCAAGATCCATCCATGTGGTTGCAGTTTTTTTCTTCTTCGATGTGGATGGCTAATAGCAGAGAGAGGCTACAAGAGTTAGCTTCTATCTAACAGCCCCATTAAGTGAACTTGAAAGTTGACCGTGGAAGGTATTTTAGTATTTTAGTTTTGGACACAGTTTCCTTAATTGCTGCCTGAACACCACTTCTGGGGCGTGGCCCAAGTGATAGGCTATCTTCATTCAGGTTTCAGACCCCGAGGTGTGTCTAATCTTGGATGAGATAAACTTATGTAAGCAGCTGAGATCTGGCTCAGAGATAGAGCAAAGACCTAACACATAGAATTCAAGTATGAATCCAGCGAGGTCAACTTTTCTCACCCATACATTCTTAGAATTCCATAGACATGTGTCTTCTTCCTTCCAACAGGTTAATATTTTTCAAAAGTGGATCACCTTGAAACCAATGATATAGAACAAGTAAAAAATAAATATAAGTTTATTTTTCTTTAACCAAATTCATAGTGGTGGCAGTCGGGGGGAGGAAGGCAAAATAACATTTATTAAATGCTTACTGTCTGCCAGAACTTTATGTATACTACATTTCCTTTTCAAAGCATATATTTTTCACTAAAAAAAAAGGAAAAGAACAAGGGAAAAACCCCTCCATTTTTATATAGGAAAACTGAGGATCAGAAAGGGTACCTTGATCAAGATCACATGTCTGAAAAGAAACAACATTAAGTATTTGAATCTCCCATTTCTTTTTATAAGTTTCAGTCTCTTCCCACTGCACCATCCTGCTTTTCATCCATATTATTGGAATATCTTAGGAAAAACATTTATTTTATATTGTGCATCACAGTTTTAAACATGTACAAACATTATCTCCTTTAGTCTTTATATTACACTGCAAAGGAGGTGAGAATCTTTAATGTTATTCCACTGGGAGGGAGATGATTTCATCCTCATTTTACAAGGGAGGAGGCTCGTAATAGTTATGTGAGTCTAGTCACAGTCCCATGACTGGAAACTAGCAGAGTTGGAGTTACATCTGGTAGGTCTCCTAACTAGAAATTCCAAACTCCTCCTCCTCTAGCACTGCTGTCCGGTAAACCCAAGACCACAAGGAATATGCCCTCAGCGATGTGAGTCACCAGTAAACATGTGGGCACCGTGTCTGAACTTGCATCATCTGTCTGGCTTTTTGAAGTACACTATATACTGGAAGCAACAATTAGTAACGAAAAGCTAAGGTGGGCATCATGCCAGTGGTTATGTTTAGTGAGACATTGATAGGGTGTGCTACCCCTTTGGAATGTGAACTATAAACCCTAAGATGGAATGAAAGGAGACTTGGTTCACACATTCATTCATGTGCATTTAGTAATTTTCCATAGTTTTATTCCACAATGCAGTGTGTGTATTATCACCTTACATCTTAACCCTGACACCATGAAGTAGACAGGTTATCAGGATTATTAGCCTCAACTTCCAATTAAAAAATTTGAGTGCTGAGTTGAAGACTCATAAGGAGCCACTGACCAAGCCAGGCCTTAGACCTCACCATGCCCTCTTCAGGATTCATTGGCATGGCCCTTGAGAAACCCATGAGTTAGCATGTCTTGGAAAGTGACATCAGGTGACTGATCATTGTGTGTGTCTGATTCATCCCATTTTATTTTAGCATGTTTATTCAGTTGGTGTTGGCTCTTGATGCAGGAGATACAAAGACAGATGTATCTTCAGCCCAGATCTCTCCCCTGATAGACAAATTCCTATAAAATATAGATTACCAAAATTACTACAGGAAGACACAGAATCCTGAGTAGACCTATACCCTTTAAACTTATTGAATGTATTACTATTAACAATCTTCCCCCCAATAAAATACAAGGCCTTAATGATTTTTCAGGGTAGTTTTAGTAACACTCAAAGTAATGTCAGTATTATTCAAATGTCGATATTATTCAAATTCAAGTTATTCAATTATTCAAATTATCTTCCAGATAATAGCAAGACAGGAAACTCCCCAACTCACTTTATAATTCCCAAACCAGACAATGACTGTACAAAAAGGAAAATATTATCAGTCAATCTAAATAATAAATATAGATGTGGAGATCCTTGGCAAATTATTTCAGCAAACAATGTGTAGAAACTATAATTCTACAAGTATCATAATGTCATAGTCATACTGAATTATCCAAGGAATGTAAATTTGCTGTAACGTTAAAACTATATGATGATCTTATTAGATGAAGAAAAGCCTTACAATAAACTTCATCAACATTCATAGAAGGAAATTCTTGGCAAACTAAGAAGACAAAGAAAATTCCTTAACCTCATAAGAGGTAGTCCAGAAAACTTCAGCAAACATCATATTTAATGGTTAAAGATTAAAAGAATTCCTCTTAAAATTGGAAAGAAGATAAGGATACTTAGGGAACATAATTGTCATTTAGTTAAAGACAACATTTTTGTCCTGTTTGAAGAAAACCCTCAGATGATCTAAAGACAAACTATTAGAATTAATAAAAGAGTTTAGCAGGGTTTCTGGACTTAACCTCACTATTTAAAAATTGAATTCTATATCCCAGCAATAAACATTTAGAAAATGTAATTTAAAAAAAAGGATACCATTCACAATCAAGAGTAGATGACTAAGAATAGCCCAAACATTCTTGAAGAAGAACAGGGTGGGGAAACATGCCTTACATGATGTTTTTGAAGGTATATTAATGAAGACAGTGTACCAGCAGCACAGCACTAGAAAAATAGACCACTAGAACAGTCTCAAGAGCTGGGAAACCTATCTTTGCACATATGAAAAGTTGGTGTCAGATCGAGTTTGCATATTGGGGGCGAAATGGAATATGGTGCTGACAAAATTTATTTTTCAGATAAAAAAACAAAATTACATACCTACATTATACCATACCTAAAAATAACTTCAAGGAAGATTAAAGATTTAAGTGTGAGAAACCAAGTCTTAAATATCTTGAGGGAAATTTTGTCCTATATATTTATAAATTCAGGGTAAGGAGACCATTAAACTAAACAAAAATTATAAAACATAAATAAAAACTGTGATAAATCTAGCTATACTAACATGAAACATTTCCAGTAAAACACACTATTCATAAAGTAAAAGGAAAAAAAAAAAACCTGCAAATGCATAGTGTATTTTATACATAAAGAATTCTTGCAAGTCAATATAAAGAAAAGTATCCCAATAGAATATATGTGAATAAGAATTTCACAAAGAAGCAGAATTTAGAATTAACATAGGGGAAAAAAAATGCTCAACCTTACTGGTAATCAAAGAAATACAAATTCAAAGTTCAATGTAGTATTGCTTTATACCCCCAGAGAGGTACACACTAAAATGTCTAATAATACTAAGTGCTGACCAGCACTACAGCAGTAGGTGTTTACAGACACTGCCGCTGGGATGTAAACTGCTTTGCAAAGCAATTTAGCCATACTTGAAATATTTGAAGATAAGCATGCTCTAAAGATATTTCCTTTTTAGGCATATGTTCTAAAGAAACCGTTGCACTCATGCACATGTAGAAGAATGTTCATAATAATATTGTTCGTTATAGCCCCAAAATACAGAAAAAAAATCTCAGTCTCCTTCTATATGACCTGACTATATATGTTGTAATATATCATACCTTAGACTGCTTGAGACAGTAAGAAAAATGAATGAATAGTGTGTATAGGCTTCAGAAATGGATGGATTTCACAATTATAACCCTAAACAAAGAAATCAAGTCACAGATACATATGGAATATTTCCATTTACGTAAATTCTGAAATTTGCAAAACTAAACATGTTGTTTCAAGACGCACATAGATGAGATGTGGAAAAAATAATGGAAGGACAATTACAAAATCTTAGACCTTGTTACTTCTGAAGTAACAAGTTCAGAAGTTCAGGGAGAGACAGACAGGAAAAATGGGTTATTCATAATGTTCTGTTTCTATGCTGTGTGGTGGGTGTGTGCATGTTTTATTATATCATTCTTTATATCTTACATGTAGTAGATATTTTTTATAGGCAAAAAATATTTTGTAAGATTTTAAAATAGGAAATTTTTACTGTTATTGTAAATCAGTGGTTTGACGTGCTGGTAGTATTTTTTCCTAATGTACATTGAAATAGAAACAAGCTTATTAAAATAAAAATTCATTTTTATATCTTTAAAACCCTCTCTCATACCTTTTGTGATATGCGTGCCTCACTTATAAAATCTCTGCCCTAGAGAATGGTGTAAGGAATTATAAATGACCCTAAAAACTGATGTGACCACTTTAGCCAGTTCAGCCATCGTTCCAAAAGCTGTGGCTTTGGTGACAGTGAAAGACATGGACAAGGTTTTAAGGTTTATCCACGTTCCTGTGAGTGTGAACGGCAGTCTGAAATCCCCGAGGGGGCAGACAAGGAACATTACTGAGAGAAATGAAGAGTCGTGGACAGGGAGATCTGACTGGTAGGTCCCCTCTCTGCCTGAGGGGGCGCTGGCACCTCAAGCTGGGTGTGGTCCTAGGGCAATTCCAGCCACGTGCTGACAAGATTAGTTTTTCCAGTAAAGTTGAAAACTCAGATTTTATGTGAAAACCTCCGACGTTTAAATCTTAACAATTAATTCAAATATTTAAGAATAAACGCTGCAGACCCGTCAACGATGTCTGGCAGCTGCCCTAGTGTGTGACCCACTAGTTTGCAGTGTTATCCCAGAAGCCAGAATGGCATCCTGCCCTCAATAGTGGGCACCCAGTAAGTATTTGCTCAGGTGAAGAAGGACATGATGCCTTGTTTTCTCTGCCAATAATTGAGGAGATGCTCTGGGAGGGACATTGAAAACTGGCTGCAGACTCTTTTCTGTTCTTTCCATTGAGAGGTCAGGTCTACATCCTCTCCTTGTACTGAGGCTGCTTGACCAATTGACAATGGTAGAAGTGACCCTGTGTTGCTTTTAGTGACAGTAAACTTCCACTGCCTGTCTTTCTGAGCACTTGCTCTGAGGGAAGCCAGCCATAGAAGACATCTGACTTCCCTGAGACGGCCATCCTGGAAAGACCATGTGTAGATTCTCTAGTTAGCCATCCCAGCTGAACTTAGCAGACATCCCTGACATGATGTCAGCCATGTGAATGAAGCTGCCTTCCACGTTCCAGACCAGCCCATCTGACAAAGAAGGACCCCCAAGTGTACTTACTTCATGCCATAAAGAACACAGTGATTATGTAACTGAGCCTGTGTGAATTCCTGACCCACAAAATTGTGAGATATAATAAGATGATTGTTGTATTTAGCTACTAAGTGTTGAGGTAGTGTGTTAGGCATTAATAAACAACTAAAACCTCTAAACTTCTTAATTTAGTTTCTAATTAATCCAAAAACATAAATCCCTACCTGCGGTGAACTTCATTGTGGTTGCTTTGCAGGTGGAGACAGAAGATTTCTTTTCTTTTTTAAAAAATTTTATTGGATTATAGTTGATTTACAATGTTGTGTTAGTTTCAGGTGCACAGCAAAGTGATTCAGCTATACATATGCATATATTCATTCTTTTTCAGATTCTTTTCTTATATAGGTTATCACAGAATATTGAGTAGAGTTCCTGCTATACAGTAGGTCCTTGTTGGTTAGAAGATTTCTTATAAATATCATATGTATTATCTCCAGGGAAAAGAGGACTGGACAAATGTGTAAGAAGGGAACAGTTACCAAAGAATAAAATCTTTGAGACTGAGTTGGGAAACCAAAGCCCAAATCTTATATAAGATTGCTATACTAATCATTTCACCATGAAGTATATATTTAAGGGTTTGTGGGTTATTTAGTGAATTTTAAACCTCTGCTCTCTAGAGCAATCAGGGAGCTTGTTTGAACAGCTATGCTTTGCTGTGAAATATAAGGTATTCAGACACATGCATGGTCAGTGAGTGAGGAAAATCCAGATTTTATTCAATAGGTCTAAAGTCATTCTATAACCCCACAGTCATCGATCAAGAATATTGATGCCCTCTGTCAGCAGAGCTGGCAATAATGCTTTAGGAGCTTCACAGTTCAGGAGAGGTTGGGCAACTGCTTTATTCAAGTAGAAGAGGTCATTTCCAAGAAAAAATGTGAGAGGTTAGGAAATGCAGCAAATACCCTCGAAAGGAGAATGGGATGCCCAAGAGAGGAGTCCAGAGGAATCTTATTTGCAAGAAAATTAGTGGAGCTCTGAGAGAAAAACCAGGGTTGGCATTGTAAGTGTCCTGGTATCGAGGGACCCAGAACAGTGATGTGTAAACTTTACACACGGTGTATGAGTGTTGCCAGAAGTTAAGATGACAAAACTGAGCTCTATCATCTTAATACTGTTCCTGATGGCAGGATGGGCACCCACCTGGAAAGTGAGGGAGTGACTGCTGGACTCCATGAAGGACAAGGTTGATCAGTGGTGAGCAGGGCTGTCTGTAGGCACTGGAGGATATCATTTACATTGTTCTTCAAGTTACTCCTCAGGGAGCACTCCCCAGTTTGTACTGTAGAGAGCTGGGATGATGAATTTGACCAAAAAAATGATTATATGATGAATAGGGACTATGAGAAACAGAATTGTAAAGCCTCTGTGTTTGGGAGCGTTGGACGATGGAATACCATGGAGGAATGGAGCCTTCATCTATCTAGCAGAAGCACCCACTACAGCATCACCAGTAGCTGGCATTGCCATGATCTATGATTATCTACATCAGCAGGGACAGCAACCTCTACGGAATAGGGCTGTCTGGAGGTGAGCAGAGATCCACGTGGAGAATGGAGGAGAGGAACTCAAGGACTTTCAAGAGCATGTTCCAGTTTCCTTGGGTGGATCCACTGACATACAACTTCTCCTGTGTAAAAGGGGCTGTCCCTTAGTACTTAAGACAAACAGAATGAGCAATAACACCCTTACCCTCAAGAGGCTGGGAGTCTAGTTCAAGGAAAGTTCACATGGATAATTTTGAGGTTATGCAGTAAGTGTTGTAAGAAGGAGAGATCCTGGATGTCATGGGGACATAAAAAGGAAGCACTTAACCCAGCTTGAGGTTTATGTCAAGAGGGGATAGAGCTGAGAATGACTGAACTGACTTTTGAAAGACATTCGCAGAAGCTGGCAAAGCAATAGAGTTGCTAAGAGTGTTTCTGGCAGAGGACACAATATTAGCAAAGCTAGTGGGGTGTGAAATAGTGCTGCATGGGAGATGAAATACAAACTGTTTCTGGAGAGTGTAAAGTTCAAGGTCAGTTGAAGAAGACTAGAGAGATGAGGCTCATGAGTTTGGGAGAGTCTGGCTGTCCCGGGGTCAGTGGAGAGCTGCAGGCAGGGCAGTGACATAGGTAGATTTGTATTTTAGGTAGAATATTCTGATGACAGCGTGGGCAATCGATCTGTGGGGGCAGAGGACACAAGATTGAAAGCGGGAGATAAATAGAAAGCTATTTCCATAGTCCCAGCAGATTTAAAAAGACCCAATCAGGAACAGGTTAGTTGATGGAAAGAAGGAGAAAATTAATAATGTAATCAGAAGACAAAATTGGCCAGACTCATGACTTATTCATTTAAGGGAGAAGAGGGAGTCAAGTGGGACCCTCAGGTTTCTTGCTTGGACAACTGTGTGTGATGGTGGTGCTGTTGAGCGAACTGGGGGTGGTTACAAGAGGAGGAGAGGTCTGGGGGGAGCTTGGCAAGGTGCAGTTTTAAGGGGTCAGCAATTACACTGGTGGAAGCTCAGAAATTTTTTAAAAAATTATGGTTTTAATTGGTACCTTTAACTCTGGTCATCTTTTCCCACTCCAGAAGAGCTTGGGAAATTAAGGATTACAAAATGTTATAAGATTTTAGAAAATAGAGTAATAGACCACTCCTATTAGGAATTTAGCTATCTCTCATATATAAAATAGATAACCAACAAGGTCCTACTGTACAGCACAGAAAACTATACTCAATATTTTGTAATAACCTATAAGGGAAAAGAATCTGAAAAAGAATATATATATATATATATATA
>NW_020173691.1:1453359-1473937 GCF_003031525.2 Neophocaena asiaeorientalis asiaeorientalis
ACACACACACACACACACACACACACACACACACACACACACATCACAAAGCAGCAGTGGTAAGATGGGCTCTGAGTAAGTTGAAACTATGAATAAGGTAATATTTTAAAGGAATAGAAAGAATGAGCATTTTACTTATTTATCTATTTATTTATTTGCTCACTCAAAAACATTTATTGAGGTAGAGAAAGGATGCACAGGGTAACAGGGTAAAGCCTGAGATGGGTGATGAATAGAGGCAGGAATGAGAGGAATAGCTGTGAAGGGCTAAATGCTCTTAATGAAAGATCAGTAGAAGTTACAGTCAAGGAAGGGAGTGGGGTCCATTCTCCTCTTCCAGTCAGTTTCTTGCCTTCATTAATGCCCTTCATGCCTTATGGTCAACTCCATTACTCGGAGAGGCCTGCGCAGCTCTCTGTTTCTGGCAATGAAAGAGAATCATGAATGCCTACAGATAAAACCATTTTTAGTGCTCCAGGGAGTATACCCTCCACAGCAGGAAAAAAATTCCTGGGAAACAAAAACAAGTCCTTGCTGCAGACAGCTAGGCCTTCAATATGTTAGCTTTCATTATGTTTGCTTTTCTTTACATTTAAAAGGTCACCTCTCTCCAGAGGCTAGACAAGGAATTGAAGTGCCACCTTCCAAATCAGTTTCCTTGAATCTGCTCTGAGCACAGTTCTCCAGATGGGCAGGTTTCAGGGTCCAGGATGTGCTGGAACCGAACACGTGGCCCCAAGGAATTCAGTGTACTTAGGCTTTCTTTTTATCTTCAGCCACCCCCTGATTCTTTGAAGACATTTTATGATTAGAAAATTGGGGCTACATTTACATGAAGTGATGATATCTATTGCCTGTATTAGTCTGCTTGGGCTGCCATAACAAAATGCCATAGACTGGGTAGTTTCAACAATGGAAATTTATTTCTCACAGTTCTGGAGACTAGAAGTCTAAGGTCAAGGTACCAGCATGGTAGGTTTCTGGTGAGGTCTCTCTTCCTGGCATGTAGGCAGCCACTTTGTCACTTTGTTTTCATATAACAGAGAGAGAGAGAGTTCTGGCATCTCTTCCTTTTCTTATGAGGGCACTAATCCCATCATGGAGGCCCCACCCTTATGATCTCATCTAAACCTAGTTATCTCCCAAAGACCCTCACCTCCAAATACGAATGCATTGGGGGTTAGGGCTTGGACATATGAATTTTGAGGGGACACAATTTAGTCCATAGAAGCTTCCATCAGAAACATTTTTAGACTCAATTTTTCTTTTTATAAAAGCACACCTATGAGGAAGGAGGTTGAACTTTACTGTTTGGGACCTAAAACTATCTGAGTGGCTCCCCTCATCTCCTATATCCCCCGCCCCTACTCCATGAACTTGACTGTTCCAACCCAGATAAGGAACATAATAGTGAAAAAAGACCAAGGGGTCTTGGTGAAGGGAAAAGCCCATCACCTATGTGCTGAGCAGATGTAAACTATGCTCCCAGCAAAGCCAAGAATAGAGACTGCTACCATATACTGGTTTCTAAATATATCCTCCAATTGCTCTGCATGTGAAAAGTAACCTCTTGAAAGTATGCAGAGTACAAGGTCACTCAGAAAAAAACCCAAATCAGAAAGAAAATTTGGATTCACTTCACTTATGAAAATAATGTACAACCTCAGCAGGAGCCTTACCCTCCTCACTGCTGTTATAGTGTTTATCTGTCTTATTTGTTTCAATGCATGCTATCAGGGGCCCCCCAAAATTTGCTCATGAGGCCTTGTGAACCAGCTGTCTCTTGTATCTGCAGCAGTGATGGGGGCTGTACCAGGAGCAAGGCTGGCAGGTTTGAGTCCAGGGAGCATTGAGGTGGGAGGAGGGCACACTCTGGCTGCATCATTTCTGATCCCCTTAGAAAGGTGGAGAGAAAGGCAGCAACTCTTGGAAAAGAACACAATGGGAATTGCACCTGGGGACATTCGTAAGAAACTCTTGTCCTAGGAAAGGAAAGCAAGAGAGCCTATTGTTTACATGCTTACTTTGGATCAGAAGAGCTAGTTTGCTAAAGAAGGGATACGGTGTTCAGTAGACTAGGGGAAAGCAGGGGACAGCTGGAGACCTTGGTTCTGTCATGGTCCCCTCACTTGGGAACCTGTAAGGCATCATGAGATCCTTCATGGGCATGTGGGTGTTTATCATGGTAGATTTTGAAGTGGGGATCCATCAGTCAAAAGAGTTCCTTATCATTGGGTTATCTTGCTAATGAAAAAGCCTGCCAGGAATCATAGATGAGGTGGATTTGGTTTAAACATTATTAGGTTGCTTTCTTTTTATTTGGTAAAGTGACATTTTCCCATACAAAGTGTTGGAAATTTGAGTGCCAAGAATCAAGGTCCCACAATTACTCAATGCCGTCTCTTCCCAGGCATTCTAATCCCTGTCAGTGGTCCTGGAACCTACTGCTGCAGTGACAACCACCCAGCTTCCAAAAGTGATGGGGCCAACATCATGATTTTGGGAGGTGGATGAACTAACTGTCCAACCAACCTTTTAATGACTGAATGCTGTGAATCCAAAATCCAAAGTAACCCCAAATCTGATTAAAAGATAGAGAAACTCTGAAATAGAAATCAGACTAAGAAATTTGTTTGCATAGTCTTGAAATACAAATGAGAAATAAAACCTCACAGACCTTAATTAATAAAATCAAACCTCTCAATCCTGGTTATAGGAGGCTAAAGGAGGTCCCAAATGATTGCACAAGTTTGGCTGTAGAGCTTGGAGGCATCTTCTTTGCCCAAGGAAGAAATGATGTCTCCTGAATCCTAGACATAGAGTTCGGTGCTACTAAGGCTCTAGAGAGGCAAAGAAATTGGAATATGAGTGTCTAATTCCCCAAGATAACTAAAGTGAAGCTTCTCAGAAAACAAACAAACAAACAAATGCCCTAACCCAAACTATAAGATAGCTCCACTAGCAATCAAGGGTAATCTCTAGCTCCCCTCAAAAATGACTCCATGAGTTTGAGGTAAGATGTTTCAGAATCCCAGGACTCAGCTAGTCAGAATAGCTGGGTGTGAACCCTGTCTCTTTCATTAACAAAACTGTGCCCTTGGGCAAACCACTTAACCCCTTTGATATCTCTTCTCTAACCTGTAAAATGAGGATAGTAATGAAAGGATCCACTTTATATGTTGTCAGAATTACATGGTCACTAGATGTTCTAGTGGATAAGAAAAACGAAAGTGAAAAACATACTGTATGTAAAACAATATGCTAAAAGTTTCATTGTTATTCCTATTGGCTAAGAATGAAATTGAAGCCCAGAGAAGGTAAGTAATAGCCCCAAGGTCCCACAGCTAGAGAAGCATATCAGGGATCAAAGTCTAGGTCTGTGTGATGTCAAATTCATGTTCTAACAAACCTTGCTCAGAACCAAGTACATAATAGGTGTTCACATCAGACTAGTTCACTCATCCTATTATTCATTTATTCATTCAACAAATGTTTTATTCTAGTTTGTGCTAGATCCTCATTTGAGCTAATGATACAATAATGAATAAAACGTAGTTTATACCTTAAAATAATAGTCTGAGTGGGCTTCAGGCAGTATGCTATAGTGCAGAGAACATTGGATTGGGGGTTTGAGTCAAGGTTATTGATGTTAATCCATGAGAGATGAAAATGTCTCCATGAAATCTGAAGACATAGGTGGCTCATGGAGATATCAGGGAATCACTGATCAAATCCTTTGTGCCAGTGGAAGACTTGGCCAGTTCTTTGGCGGGGTAGTTGTCTCTGTTCTTGCTGTCCCTGAGGCATGGTGTGACAACAGCTGGCCAGACCTGGAGAGTGATGGCGGTTTGGTTGCTTCTGTTCATTAGCGAATATACCCTACCTGAGCCCTTGGTTTTACAAAGTGAGTCTGGCTCTAGAGCCCTACCATTTGTAATGTGCATTTAAGTTTACCTTAGTGGTTCTCATGTTGGGGTAATTTTGGCCATGTCTGGAGACATTTTTGGTTATGACAACTGGTAGGGGCTAGAGAGAGAGGATGCTACTTGCATCTAGTGGGTAGAGAGCAGGGATGCTGCTAAACATCTTCTGATATACAGGGCACCCCCCACTGAGAATTATCCAGCCCCATATGTCCATAGTGCTGAGGTTGAGAAACCCCGTTTTACACTGGAAGTGATGAACTCCCAGCTGCCTCTTCCTGTCTCTGGGCCTGGAGATCTGTAAGTGGCTCCCACTTCTACTTATCTCTGGGTTCTCTCTTCTACTTTTGGTCCATGGATATGGTCATCTTGCTTTTTTCGAGCATGACTATGTCTTTCGAAAGATATTTCAGTATTCTAATTATCGTACTGTGTGTTTAGCAGAGGAGGGAGAGGGTATTCCTTGGTATAAATGAATCCACACTCTGATTTACGGTACTCCAATCTGTGAGTTTAGTTAATTAGATTCCACCTCTTAGAGATAGATCCCCTAATCTATGTTAAAAATAAATACAAGTTTCAGAGTTTGAGAAGCTGGGGGCCATGCCCTGGATGATGGTGAATTCAGCAAGATGAGTGCCATTCTGAGTGTGAACCTTGCGGGGGATCAAGCCTACCTTCTCCAAGGGAAAGCCGTTTATGGCTGTGTACTGTGTGCTTTAATGTGTAAATTGCAACTGGTTCTAAACCAGTTTACCAGTGACCCTGGTGTGACCTTGAACTAGTCACTTTTTTCCTCCTAAGCTTTAATCTCATTACATGCAAAATGAAGGAATTGGACCGGGTGATCTCTAAACTCTAAGATTCTAGGATTCATGCCTCAACTGTGATTTATATAATGTAGTGTTAATTATTGATATTTGCAGTTTATTTCAGAATAGATCGTTAATATGTAAGTATTTATGGTAGAAGAACTTTTCATGGATGACTTTGTCCTTTCATGATCTGTTCTTTAAGGGACTGAGACCAAGAATAGGTGGCAGGATGACATGGTTAATTTTTTAACCTCCTTCTCCTCATATATCTGATTTGCAAAATAGAGATAATAGCTGTACTTATTATGATTGTTTTAAGAATTAAATGAGCAAATACACATAGTAAACAGTCAATTGATATCAGTGTATAGAACTTCCAAAATAATCTCATGAATCTACGAAAATATACTTGGACTGTTAGCCATCACATAGATCAAAGAACACATTGCTTTGAATACCTCTTTGACTTTTCACCCAGTTGTTATTCACCATCCCCCTCCACCCAGCCCCAAAGTACACAGGTTTAGTGCTAATAAGGCTCTAAGAAGGCAGAGAAATTGCAAATATGAGTCACCAATTCCCCTTCAGCTAAGAGATATCAACTCAGATCCTTTATCTAGACTTGAAAGAGTTTGTCATTTTTGCTATGTGTATGTTCCTACACGTAAGAGACAGTGTACCATTTTGGCTGGGTCTAAGAAAAAGAACATTAAGTTAATGTGCAAAGGAAAGCTTTAGTTCAATCTAAATCCAAATCCAAATCCAAACACACAAACCCCATTCACAAATTGGAACCCAAGTGAAATCCCTTTGAGGTTGGCCTATCTCTAATTAGCAGTATTTAGCCCTTGTGCCTAGCTAGGAACAGCCAGAGTGGCTTGTGCCATTGAGAAGATCAGGATTTGTCCAGAAAAAAAATGCATTTCCTCTCGCAAGAAATGTATGCCCCCCCGCCTTGCTGTTCAATTACTTTGGAGTATATGGGAGGAAAAGAAGATATTTTAGGTGATGGAATGTGAATCCAAAAGAGGGGATATGCCTTTAATTAAGAGGACAATAAAAATGGGAAATGAGCTTAGTCAACTGTAGCTTCTCCTAAAAATTCTTGATGCGAAATTAAGTAAGTTCCCAGTAAAGGAGCCTAAGGGAGTTAGGGAAGGAAAAGGCAGTGTCTGATAAAAGAGGAAGTCTGTGGTACTTGTACAGGTTTAAAGGCAAAGATATAGGACTTTCGTGTGGTGGGATAGATACTGGAGAAAGCCTTTATATCCACAAAGAAACACACTGCTCATACAGTTAGCCTTTACAGTGTTACAAAACATCCCCAAATATAATGGCTTAAAACAGTGATTTATACAAACTACTGGATGTAAGATAGGCTCAAGGATGTATGGTACAACATGAGGAATATAACCAATATTTTGTGATAACTGTAAATGGAAAATAACCTTTAAAATTGTATAATAATAATAAATTTAAAAATTAAAGTCAGTAAAGAAAATGATTGATTATTTCTCATGATTCTTTGGGTTGTTGAACTCAGCTCAGTGGTTATTCTACTGGTCTTATCTAGAGTTACCCCTGTGGTTGTAACCACCTAGCAGCTTAACTGAGTCTGAAGGACTTAAGATGACCTCACTCACGTGCCTGGACCCTTGATACTGGTTGTCAGCTTCACTCTCTTTCTAGATGATTCTCATCATGCAATAGTCTATCTTGGGCTTCCTTACATAGTGATGGGAAATCCAAGAGGCTAAAATGGAAGGTGCAAGTCCCCTTACGTCTTATTGGCCACTGTCATGCAATATCACTTCTGGAGCATTCTACTGGTCAAAGCAAGTCACAACGTTAGATGCAAAGGATGAGGAAATGACTCCATCTCTAGGTGGAAGGAGTGACAGATTCATAATGCAAAGAGGCATGGACACAGGGAGACATGATTTATTTGGGGTGGTTATTAAAACAATCTACACACTTTTACCCCCATGTATGAAGCTGGGGGAAGATGTATGCCTACTATGGCATTCCCACAGTAGAAAATGTCAGCTCAGTGTCTCCAGCCAAAAGGGTTGGACTCAGCCTTGGGCAGTAGCTGACCTTCAAGGTGTGTTATCTCTATTCCTTCTGCTAAGCAATGCAGCTCTGGACTGAGTGATGGATTTTTCCTTTAAGATTTGTGGTTCTTTCAGATTTACGGCTAGTCCCACTCATGGTTCTCTGGAGTAAACAGTTTCATGCTGCTTTTTCGTGGGAAAGTACATGACACTAAAATGCATAAAGGAGCTCTTTCTTATTCCCCCAGTGACTTTTATTTCTGTATTGCATATAATCTAATATACAACTTATTTCCTTGTTTCATTTTCCTGAGGGATATAGTCTAGTGTAAGGATCAAAGAGTCCTATTGATTGGCAGTCAGCCTAGGTGGGGCAGGCTTCACCAAGAAAAAACTTGCACAGAGAAAAACATATGGAATAGGCATGCTGAGAACTCCTCCTCCCAAAGGGAAAATGGGAAGAAATGAGCTATGTATGTCATCTAATTTACTCTTTGCAAATTTGACAATCACATAATTTAGTCCTACTTTACTGGGGCAGAATAAATAAAACTGAGTAGAAGTTTCACATGAGTGGGTTTCCCTCCACTTGGAAGGAAACATTAAAAATGGAGAAGTTTTCCTCCAAACTTTGGCCTATTTAAGCCATCTTGGAATATTATTGAAATAAGTCAGTTTGAGAGATAGATTAACTCAAAGCAAGGATACCTGAAGAAGATGCTCTGGATCAAGGTCAGATGGAAAACACCTTGTGTACCATTTTAGATGGACTGGGAGTGCTTGGGGAAACTCTACTGATAAGGGTTCTGAGATCATGTCTTGGTTGAAGAGGAAAGAGAGCTATAGTAAAGTCTGCACTGACCAAAGGAATGGGAATGGTGTCAGGTTTTTCCATGTTTGTCAGTCCTGGTATAGATCTTAGAATATTCTCCCCACACCTGGGCCTGGTACCCTTTAACTAACTTTTCGGCTATGATGGCTTTTCAAATATTTGTTTTTATGAGTGTTTGCTATTTTCTGATGTGAGCATATAATGTGACTCTGCTTCTGATTAAGTCCAAATGGAGCCTTTTGGTTTGGGGCTGCAGTATCTATGCCTTTTTACCTTTTAGTAGGGCAACACTGGCCCTTTGTACAGACATTTATAAGTTGTCATCCTGTTTGTGTACAAATCAATGGAGAGACAAGAAGTTCAGTGAGCTCAGGAAAGCTGACAGAACTAAAAATGTCTGAATTTGTTCTCCTTTTCCATAACCTGGATGAATGCTATGGCCTTGTGCCTTTCCCTTCAGCCAGGATTAGTCTGTCTGAAGGATTTTACTTGTAAACTTCTGCTAGGAGCTCTTAGCTGAAACACGGGTCTGGCTAGTCTTGATGGCCTGGTCAGGTAGCCCAAGTCCCTGCCACACGTGGAGGTAAGTCACAAGGATGTGAACATATGACATCCAGCAATTTTTTTTCTACAATCTGAGTCTAGGTTGAGATTCCCCGCATAACCTGATAAGGGGGAAACAATTGATGGCTTAGCCCCTGTGAAAGCTTTCTCGTTTATCCAGAATGTAAATGTTTTTGGTTTGAGTTCTACAGCTTTCCAAACTTAAATACACATAGGAGTCACCTGGGGATCTTCTTAACAATCCTTGATTCTGATTCCGTAGGTCTGCAGTGATGCCTGAGATTTCTGCATTACTAACAATCTTTAGTTCTTGGACCTCACTTGGAAAAGCAAGGCTATATAGACAACAGGAGAGAACTGGCTTTTTGAAAGTGCCTCTTCCATTCACAAAATTCTCTACAATCTACAATCACACAACTTTAGACACTGCAGACTTTCTCTTGGATGGTGGGTGCTGCCCAAAGCAAAAGATACATTGATGTCTGAAAGACATTTGAATAGGAAGCAAATAGATACAGATGGGAGAAGTGTCACTCACTGAGGAAAAACAGGGTTCTTAGCTAGACAGCTCCAGAGGGGGTAAATGAATGGTCCCCATCAAGAGATAAATGCCAGGAAGCATGGAGACTCCTTACCTTTTCTTGTTTATTATTTAATCCATCACAGCCAGCTAAGAAGTAGCAATATTTATTTGAGAAGTTTGTAGACAAATCTCTCTTTCTCTATCAGTGGAACTTAAAAATAGTTTGTTTCAAGAGTATAAATGTCTTTGGCTCTGCCAAAAAAAAAGCGATTTATTTATTTATTTATTACTGGGGGATGCAGAGGAGGTTTTATATTTGTGTGTTGCTGAAACAACACTTGGAAAATGAAAAAATATATATATATATATAAACAAGTTGATTGTTTGCCTCTATGTCAGAAAATCTAATCTGACTGCTTTTTATTTACTAACTTTTTGCAACAATTAACTTTTGGTTCTGGTATGCTAATATTAAGCTTTGTTTTCTCCCTCCCACCCCTGACACACGCAATAAAAATGGCCCAATATTTGTCACTTCTTTTCTTCTACGGGCTATTAGGAAATTTGGGAAAATCATGAAAATAATTTCAAAGAAGAAATGACTGCAGTCACTTAAGCATTCATTTCAATTTCTTCTTCTTCTTCATTACCAGTTATGTTAGAAGCATTAACATTTTCATTAGCATCTTGAGTTATCACTAACACCTTTGTTTTGACTTCCCTGCATTGTCATAGCAGAGAAGAGTTAAGGTGTATTTCTTGTAGATTTCAGGTGTGTTCATGAAAAGCTCCATGAATTAAATAATTTCCCCATTCTTTCACAGCATCATTACAGAGATATCTGAAATTCCTTCTACTTCCTAACATTTATGTTAAAGATCCCCTGTTTCCCAATCTCAATCTTGTTGTCAAGTAATTAATGATCTATATACCAATACTTAATGTGTAGTATGTCACTGTGGGCTAACAAATCCTGCAAGGAATTCTTTTGTTATTTGAATTGCTACTCTTGCAGTAATTTGTTTTCAGAGTTTCCTTTTTCATATTCTAGGTTAGCCTAAAGAGAGGTTGGAGGTTTCAAAATACATCCACACATACCTTGATAATCCTGACTTAAACAGATGGAGTCTGATCCCTCCCCTTCACCCCCTTGAGCATGGGTTCAGCTTTAGTGACTCATTTCTAATGAATAGAATATTCTAGAAGTGATGGAGTGTGTCTTCTGGGACCAGATTATAAAAGGCATTGTGGCCTCCTTGCTGTCTGTCTTTTGGTCACTCACTCCTGGGGAAAACAGCTGCCATGTTGTAAAGACACTCAAGAAGCCCTATTGAAAGATTCATATGGTGAGGAGCTAGGACCTCCTGTCAACAGCAATGAGGAATGTAGGCAACCTGCCAACAGCTCTGTGAGTGAGACATTTCATAAGCAGATCCTCCAGCCCCAGACGTGCCTTCAGATGACTGTAACCTTGGCCAACATCTTGACTGCAACCTTATGAGAGACCTCAAGCCAAAATTACCCAGCTCCTAAATTCCTGACCCACAGAAACTCTGTGGAACAATATGTATTTATTGTTTAAGCCACTGAGTTTTGGAGTGATTTGTTGTGCAACAGTAGACAACTAATACAGGAAAAATACCTATTATACAAAAGACGTATCCACTGAGGATTGACAGTATCCCTGAGTATTTGTGGAAACTGGACGTCAAGGATAAATATGCAAACAGTTGCATGTCAAGCTAAAGAAAACAAAGGAATGGAACCAGGATTGTTGAAGATAAGACTTCAATAAAACTTCCAAACCTGGGCTTCCCTGGTGGCGCAGTGGTTGAGAGTCTGCCTGCCGATGCAGGGAACACAGGTTCGTGACCCGGTCCGGGAAGATCCCACATGCTGTGGAGCGGCTGGGCCCGTGAGCCATGGCCGCTGAGCCTGTGTGTCCGGAGCCTGTGCTCCGCAACGGGAGAGGCCACAGCAGTGAGAGGCCCGCGTACTGAAAAAAAAGTCCAAACCCCTTAATAATCATAAGCCATTAACTGTTGACATCATACAATTTCTGGCATCACCCCAGGACTGGATGTGTGATGAGAAGGATAAGAAGTTGGGAGGCTGAGTTTAGGGGAGTAAGTGGAGAGGAGGGCTCTGGACACTCATCATGTGAATTACAGTGCTCTGATGATCTGCTGATTTCATGAAATAGGAACGAAGCCGCGTACTTACTCCCCATTTCTTCCTCAATTATACTATCAAGTCTAGTGTGGTTTGAGTACATTGCTCTATTCAATTTACATTAGTTCACAAAGCAATAAACGAGACAAACCTGCTGTGAGGACAAAGGGTTCATACTAGAGCATTTTTTCTCTCCAGTGTCAGAAATATCTCATAGCACAAGTTGATTCTGCCCAGGTCAAGTGGAAGAACATTTGTATTAGCAAGTCCTCCTGTGTATTTCAACTCTTTTCAATACTAGAAGGGGCTTGGTGCCCTGTACGTACAATTCTTCAGAGGGGAGGCTGGAGCTCTGGCAAAAATCCAAAAATACTAATCACCTGTTTGACTCTGAGTTAGAGCAAACCAATTTTTTCTTTTTTTTCTTTTCTTTTTCTCATCTTTGGAATGACAAAGCTTGGACCAGTTTTCACAGTGCTGAACCTCATGGATGTATTATATAGATGGAGACATGGAGCACTGGGTTTGGTTGTTTTTAACATGTTTCATTTAGAATCACAGAATGTTAGTGCTGGAAGATGGCTAAGAAATCATTTGGTCTAGTGGTTTGCAAACTGAGTCCCACAGAGCCCTAGGGTTCCTCAGGAATGCTATGGAGTGTCTCCAGTTTTATTTATTTCCATATACTTGTGTTCTGGTCACATTTATTTAAACATGTGGTTCTGAGCCTCTGATCCAATCTATTGCCCTCACATTTAAGATGCTTAAACTGAGGTTCAGAGAGATAAATGGATTTGTGCAAAGTCATGTAGTTCTAGATGGTGGGTTTGAGGTGAGACTCCAATCCTGCGCCATCTTCTGAAGACCAGGGTGAATTTTACACACAGGGGTCTTACAGGTAGAGCCGATTCTGAATGTGAACCACAAGGATGTGGCCCATTTTAGATATCCTTCATCTCCTCCTTCTCCCCAGCTGCTGACTTACATCATCATTGGAAACATACTTTTCTTTATCTTGGCTAGATTTTTCACTACTAGTTCCCTCTGGCATTTTACATATCTAGTCAAATACTTTTCTTTGAGAATTGTTGCACTTCAGATAGAAAGTCACGGATAGATTTTATATTCTATAAATGAAAGTGGTGGATTTTAAAGTCATGGATAGGTTTTATATTCAATAAATGAAAAAAAGCCACTAAAACAATTTTGAATTATTAAAAATGTAATTCCACCCCCAAATGTCTTATTTTGCCTAGGTTGCACATGGACAGTGTAAAAGCAACACAGTAGGTGGCTCCCTTGAGCAGAAGTGAAACAACTTTGATCTGCTGGGCTTTCTGTAGCTCCTGAGTTTGGGATGACACCTGTGGTTTTAGGATGGGGACTTCAGGCTGTCCCTAGAGGCTGATTAACCAAAGGGAAACAGTATAAGCCATTCCATCCCCTCTACTCCTGTCCATCAGTGATTCAGAACCCAGTGACTATGGAAAACCCTTGAATGTGTTTTTTTAATATAAAACCTTCCCATGAAGTTTTAACAGAATCAATTTAATTATATAGCAAGCAGTTATTAAAATTACTGGATTCCTTGTTTTTCTACGTGAAGAAGCATATTCAACTTTGGTCGTATTTTGGATCAAGGTTATGTTTGAAGGCTAGCTGGACAAAAAGAGGTGGTGCTTTCTGAACTCCTTAGCCCCTCAAGTTCTCCATTTTCCTCCCTGCCAGTCCATTTTGGTATCTGTAGCCAACTGAAAACATTCCTTCTGTGAACTTAAGTGAAAACATTTTCACCTGATAAAAATGAAATCAAATGATGGATAATATTTTAGTCTTTCTCAGTCTGTGAAAAGACTTACTCATGAAACTCTTGATATTCTTATTATCAGTGCAGAATACTGAGTCAAAATTGAACTGTATTCTGGTTGAGTACATCCTACAGTTCTTGGAATGGTTTGTATTCTTGTTAACTTGATCAGTGGGCCTGAAATCATGTATTTTTATGTGAATAAAGCTAATTAAATTATTTTTTCAAGTGTCAGTGTGTTTATTTAAGAATTTGATTACTAGGCACTCCAAATAAATTAGTACAGATGGTTTAATAAAAAGAAAAAAAGGGGAAATAACAGGTCTTCCAAAATACTGTGTAACTAACAAAATATAGTTGCTACTGTATACTGAATGCATGTCATGTATTAATTTCTGTATTAACAATGCCCAACCTACTTTAATAATATGATGCATATACCAAAAGTACACTGTTTAATTCTCCCAATAGCCCTGTGAGATAGAATTTAGCACCATTTTACACATGAGAAAACTCTCAGATGTGGGTCTCCTGAGGTCACAGTGTAAGGAGTTATAAGAGGCAGAAACTCAAGTTGCCTCCAAACTTGTACTTTTAACCACTCTTCTATATCACTTGCTTATTGCATATTAAGTGTCGTGTATTGGTAGTCAAACTTACTAGCTTATTTTTAAATCACTTTCAAGTGAAAATAAATATTTTATGGTCTGTCATTCATAGTCCATGAAACATGGAGTTTCGTTTTTAGTAAATGGCAGGATTTCTGGTAAGATGGCAGATACCTGATTCACCTCATTCCACTTTTCCATTGAAGCACTTATGATCATTCAAATGTCAAGTTTCAACACCCAGAAACTAAGGCTATCAGTTAAATATTTGCTTATCTCTGGAAAGAATAACCCATTAAGAAATACTCAGTGACAGAATAAATCCTCAACTTCCAGTATTCAAGGATGAACAAACAGAAAGATATTGTGAAACCAATGAGAAATAGTCTGGTAGTTCAAAGGCTATACTGTCTGAGACAAATGCCATGTGAGAAAAAGCATATGTAGAAAAAAAAGAAGAAAAGAAACTAGATGATGTTCTCTTTGTGTTCTCAATAAATATGAGGAATCATGGGCTTGTGAAACAAGGGTTGAGAGATGAGATAAAAGTGGCCCTCTGGAGTGCCAGAAGACATGAAAAAGGATCTGACAGAGGTGAGAAGAGAATTTTGGGAACTTAAAAATGCAATACAGAATTAAAATATGCTTTGAACATAAGAAATGGAATTGATACTGCAGAAAATCAACTCAATGATGCAGAGGACAAACTGTATCTCTCTATGAACGCTGATGAAATAGACTTTAAAAAAATGAGGGAAAGGAAGTTGATGTGGAGAACAGAAACCAATTTTAGGCAAACAGCACTCAGAAGAAAGAGACCAAAATAAAAGAAGGAGTAAAGGAATGTACAGAGAAGAAAACCTTCCTGAGCTAAAATCATCACAACCAGCATCATCATCACAATCATATGAGTTGTGAATCAAGGAGCTTAACATTTTTCAGGGTAAATTATTGATAGACTATCACATTCTTGCACCTTTTTCTTAAGAATTAAAAAATCTAATCCAGCAAGGAAAAAAATAATTGTGCCCTTAGACTATACTTAATAGTACTTTATAAAACTTCATAAGACTGTTTTAAAAATGTAGAGTTTTGAGGAAAATTTTTAACCCAAGAATTACACAGTTAGACAAGAGGTTGTTGTCTAATACGTTTGTGCTTAAAGGCAAAAAGAAAGTCATTTTTAATTATGGAAGGATTTAAAAGAAAAATAACACTCTTGTAACCACTAGAAAACTGTGCCTGAAGACATATGACAGCTGACCAAAAGATGAGTCAAACACTTTTACCCAAGAACAGACAAATTCAATCATTAAAGAACTATAGTGTAAACTGATCATATAGAGCACAGATGTTAATTCTCAATAATTGTTATAACCACTATTACAAAATTAAACACAAAAGTAACATGATATAAAATTCAATAAAAATAAAAATTTGATTTCACAAATCATACTTACAAGGATTGGAAAATGAGGAGAATTAGAAGTATTCTAATTTCTTGTATTACATAGAGAGTCATTGCAGGGTACTCACTTTTATAATTAAAAATTATAGTTTAAAATACATTTTTGAAAAATTTGAAGTAGATGGAGCAGTATATTAATTAGAAAAGTATTCAGTTGCAAGTACACAATAGCCAACTACCAGTAGCTTAAACGACTGTTATTTTTTTTATTTTTCTCCTGTAACAAGACTTCTGGAGGTATATAGTTGTTGGTGTTGTTTTAGTAAGTAAATAATGTTAGGAGATATATCTACAAGTCTTGGGCCTTCCTTCATGCTCACAAGGCGACTGCTGTGGCTCCAGCCTGCTGACTGCATCCAAGCAGGATGAAGGGAAAGGGGGAAAGTCAGTCAACTCTAGTAGGCTTCTGCTTATATCTCACTGGCCAGAACTCTATCAAATGTCTTCATTCACTTTTGCTGAAGCACAGTGAGTGTTAAATAAATGTTTGCTAAGTGACTACATGAATAAAGCATAGTAGCTGAAGTTAGGTCAAGCATATATTTTAATAAGTTAAAGACTGTAAAATTGAGCTGAAAAACAAAAGATATATCTAAAATAAAAGGACACAGAGAAGGCACAGAGATAATAGAAATAAAATTTGTGTAAGAAAATTTAACATGCCCCACTCATACTTTGAAAGATTAGGGAACCAAATATCAAGGGTAAAAATAGATAGACAATATAATTTAACAGGATTAAATAATAAATATTATTTAAAAAGTATGAATTAACACATATCTATTGAAAAGAGAATATACATTTAAAATGTTCACAAAGCATATAGGATTTAAGAATATAATGAAACCACAATAGATTTCAAAATACAAATATAGCATAATTAGATTTTCTAACTACTTTGGCTTTTCATCAGATATAAATAATTAAAACAAACAAAAACATTCAACAACATGATAATGTCTTAACTACTGAACTAAAGAAAAAACATTCAACTGCATGATAATTTAGCTACTGAACTAAAGAAAAAATAAATTTATTTCTACAGAACATGAAATAATACTGAGAAAGTATTAAACTGTGATATGAGGCTAGGATTATACTTACAGTCAAATTCAGTACTTTATGTGCTTTCATGATTAAGCAGAGAAGGATGAGAGTGACTGTTATATTTCAAAAATAATTTAAAATTTTTAAGTAAAATAGGGGAAATAAATAATAAAGATAAAAGCAAATACTAAAGAATTAGAGAACAGAAACATAATAATTATTATTGGTTAAAAAGTTCAAGGGTCAACCTATTTAAAAATACTTATAAAATAGATCAAGAATAATAAAGGAAAAATGAGAGAGTACTCATAAATAAAACCGAGAAATAAGAAAGGGGCTATAAAATTGACATGGTAGAGAAGAAAATTATTAGCACTTTATTTGCACAACTCTATGGCAATAAGTTTGAATATCTGGATAATTTGGACTGAAAATATAATTGACTCAATGTGATTAAAAAAAAAATAGAAGACTAGGTGGAAAAATAGCTTTGGAAGAAAGTAAATAAGGTATCAAAGAATTATTTCCACAAAGACTCTTGCTTTATTGGTAAAATTTTTAAAATTGTCAAGACATTGATAATTCTGATGCTACATAGAAAATCATACAAATCATGGATCATACATTTCTTTCAGAAATAGAAAATCAAAGCATGCAAATCATTTATTCTACTAGCTTAACCTTGGTGTAATATCTGAATGAGGTAAAACAAAATAGCATAGGTACAGAACTGAGATTTTCAATGTGTTTCTCAGCTACCTTTACTAAATTTATTGGGAATATTTGTAAAATTTTCAAATTCCTGGGCCCCACTCCTCACAGATCAGAGTCATTAGGGAAGGGGCCCAGGAATATAGATTTATATCCTTACTATCAATTTAATAAAGAAAAGTATAGTATACAGAAGAAAACAAATTTTGAAACTCTTAGAAAACCTTTGCTGCTATTACATTTTAATAGAAGTAACAAGGAAGATTCAAACAGTGCAGAGATTACACAATGAAAAATGCCCTTGTTACTATCCCTCTCTACCATTTTATTTAAGTTCTACCCCTAAAGGTAATGTTCTGGTATGAAAAACAAAAATGGCATACATAACAGTGTCTATCTTTATCTATCCATCTTTCAATAGATCTACAAAAGGGTCCAGACTATGCTCAATCTGTTGCAATTTGCTTTCTTTCATTTAATAACTTCTACTGGAAATTTTCCATGTCAGTATGCACAGATCAATCAATCTATTTTTTTTTAATGGCAATATACTATTCCATCAAAAGGACATATACACACTACTATATATAAAATAGATAGCCAACAAGGACCTACTGTATAGCACAGGGAACTATACTCAGTATTCTGTAGTAACCTATAAGGGAAAAGAATCTTAAAAATAAGGTGTATATATATATATCTGAATCACTTTGCTGTACATCTGAAACTAACACAACATTGTAAGTCAACTGTACTTCAATTAAAAAAAAAGGACATGTCTTAATTTGTTCAGATAGTCTTCTGTTGGTTAATACATTGATTGTTTTGATTTAGTTTTACACTTTCTACATATATTTTGTGAATGTAGCCATATGGTAAATTCTTAGCAGCAGAATTACGGGATCTAATACACATGGATTTTTAATTTGATAACTATTGCCAAGCCCTTCTCTAGAAACAATAAGGAATATTAAGTGCCTATTTTCCCATATCCTTGCCAGGACTGGGTGTCATTATCCAATGTTTGGAATTTTGCTATTTTAATAGACTTAAAATAATATCTATTATAGCTTTGAATTGTATTTTTTTAATTATCAAAGAGGTTGGGTAAGATTTCAAATTATATTGTCCATTTATAGGTTTTTTCCCCTGTAAACTACTTGTTTGTAACCATTGTTTACTATTTGGATTTCTTCTCTTTTTGTAATTGATTGCTTGAGCACTTTGTAAAATATAGAATTGGTTTGTCTATTTGCTATTTTTAAACAAATTTCCATTTGCTTTTTGGCTATGAAGATTTTTTTCTATTAGAGAATTAAAATTATTTGATAATCAAATTTATCTTTCTCTTCTGCTATGGCTTCTGGGTTGTGTAATCTTTGTTTTTCAAATTTTCCCCAGCTGATACATCTGCTCTCTCACATATGAGAACCTTTTTATAGACTGATTCCAATTATAAACATGTATGTGAAAATCCATATTTCTGTAAACAACCAGTGCAACTCACTCACTATATTGGAATGGAGTCTTTCCTAAGATTCGAGAATGGTTTACTATTAGGAAATCTATTAATATATTACAACACAGCAGTATTCCAAAAGACACAAAATATGGTAATTTCAACAGATGTAAAAAAATATAGGATACAAAGCAACATATTTCTTACAGATGAAAAGGAAACGCTTAGAAAACTAAGACCATAATATTTGTGTAGATGATTAAGGATAAGTGTAATAAAATATTAGCCAGCATAATGCTTAATTGTGAAGCACTAGGGACAATTCCAGTTAAAATTGGGAGGCTGGCAGGATTGCTGCCACTGCCATCATTATTTCATATTGTTATGAACATTCTGTCTGGCACAATGTGGTAGAAAATGGAAAGAGAAAATGCATGAATACTTTATGAGAGAACAAAATTATCATTATTTGCAGATGATATAAGTAAATACAAGTGAAATTCAAGGAAATCCAACTGAAAAGCTGTTAGAATTAGTGTAATTTCAGAAAGGGAATATCTCAGTCTATTGCGGCTGCTATAACAAAATATCATAGACTGCGTGGCTTGAACAACAAACATTTACTTCTCACAGTTCTGGAGGCTGGGAAGTCTAAGATCAAGGTGTTGGCAGATTCAGTGTCTGTTGAGTTCCACTTCCTGGACATAGATGGCTGTCTTCTCCCTGTGACGTCACATGGTAAAAAGGGGCAAGAGAGCTCTCTGGGGTCCATTTTATAAGGGCGCTAATTCTATTCATGAGGACTCCACCCTCATGGTCTAATCACTTCCCAAAGGCCTTACCTCCAAATACCATTACACTAGGGGTTAGGTTTCAACATATGAATCTGGGGGTGGGGGGCATTCAGTCTATAGCAGACAGTCAGTTAAAATCACAGCTATGAAAATATTATTTTTTCTACAAACAAATAAAAATCAGGAGAATTAGTGGAAAAAAATTCTTAGCTTCTTTCAGAATAACAACCCAAAGCAAAGTCATTGCAAAATGTTTGGAGCTCATCTGAAGAAATTTCAAAACCCAGTTAATATATAAAAGTAAATATGAGCAAAAGGATAGGCTTGTCATGTTCTTAGATGGGATGGTTAAATAGTTTAAAGATATTAACTCTTCTCGGGTTAATTTTTATCCTTAATATTATTTCAGTGAAAATCTCAATTCGGGGGATAATTTGGTAAAATGGTTCTGAAGTTTATTTCAAAGAGTAAATGGGTAAGAATAGCAAAAGTTATTTTGTAATGGGATATCAGTGCTGAGGGAGAGAGAACCTATTAGATTTCAATATGCTTCATGATGATACTGCCCTTAAAACAACACATACCTGAAGGTAAGTTTCAAAATGCACTCAAGTGTAAGTCCACAGTGCCTCATCTGAGACTCTTGGGGTTAGATGTGTTTTGGAATTTAAAATTTGGATTCTCAAACTTTAAAAATTGTGAATCACTATATTATATACCTGTAACTGGTATACTATTATACATCAAATATACTTCAATTAAAAAATAAATAAAAATTGGATTTGAGTAAGGTAATTTGGTTATATCCTAAAAAATACTTAATTCTTCCAGTTGGGTCTGGACCAGAGCCCCGTAATCAAATACATTGATATTTCTGCAATGAAACTGAATAAGATACATCAAAGTGGTAATAGCCTCCTATTGATTCAGGTCATGTTTTGCTCCCATGAATGTTCGCAACCAAACTCATGATAAAAACACTTGCAGTTTCCAGAACTTTTGGAATCGTGGGTTACAGATTGTGGGACTGTAAGTATGTCAAAGGCCGTGTTCCCCGGAGCTGACTCTGAAATGGAGATTAGGTTGTAGGCCATTCGTTAGGGAGTGCTGTTCGGATCAGCCAGCATGGAAGGAGAAGATGGAAGTGAAATTGGGCAAAGGGAGCAGCTTAGGTGTGATTCCGTCCCAACAAGGGCTTCAGCCTTAAAGGGAGCTGCGGGGCTGGGACAGCCCTCAGAGTTATCCTGAACTGGGGGGAGGGGACTGGACCTTTACTCTCCCATATCAACCCATCGCTGGACGAGGGCTGTCTCTGGAAGAAGATGTGACCTAGGACAAGACATTTTTTTTTCTGCTGAGGTGACCCCCAGAAGACATCTGTCAGCTGAGGTCTTTCTTCCTGAAGCTGAAGAACGAGTCCGTTATTCCTAAAGGGTCGCCTGAGTGATGCATCCGCATTACAGCCATGTATGGGAATTGAACATATGATAATGGAAACATCACAAACAAATGGATTAGTCAACAAATAGTTTGGAGGACGATCTCCAGTAAAATACTCACCTCATATGCAAAATAAGCACAAGATGAATTATAAAGTTAAATATAGAAAATAAACAACTCGAAAATTCAGATAAATATTCTCCAGTCTTTATAGTGGAGAAGGAATTGTAAAATGTGGAAGAAATAACAAAGTAAAAGCACAGATTTGAATACAATTAAATTAAAATTTATAATGTTAAAATTATGAATAAAATTAAAAGACAAAAACTAAATGGGGAAACATATTTGCAACATAAGTAGT
>NW_020173691.1:1474078-1489885 GCF_003031525.2 Neophocaena asiaeorientalis asiaeorientalis
AGCATAGATAATAAAAAGTTTATATATATATATATATATATATATATATATATATATATGTACTTATATATAAGTATATAGCTCATATAAAGTTCATATGAATAGCTCATATGAATAAATAAGAATACCCCAATAGAAAATGGGCAAAGATTATAAATTGAGAGTTCTGTAAACATACGAAAAATATTCACCAAATAAATTTAAGGAAATCCTAATTAAAACATTGAATTGTCACTTTTTTGCCTATATGAAGTTCTAATCATTATAAAGCATAACTTTTCATATCAGCAAGGTTATGCTATTTATACTGCCAATAAATTATTGCCACTTGTCTAGAAAACTTTTTTTTAATTTATTCAAGAGCCTTAAAAATCTTTCTGCCCCTTTGCCCTGGAATTCATTTTTAAAGGAATATCTGCTGAGGAAAAACTCAGCAATTCAAAGAAATATTCATGCAAGAAAATTTTCATTGCCAGATTATAAAAACATAAGTGGAGAATTGGAAACAAAATCTCAATAATGTAGAACTGCCTAATAAATTTTTATACTTGCATGAAATTAAATATCAGAGACATTAGAAAAAATAAATGATATGAAAATGCTTATAAGATTGTTACAAAGAGAAGGTAAATTATAAAGCTATATGCAAAACATACATCATCTACCTATTTCTTTGTCTATCTCTATCTCTATCATATCTATCTATCCACTTAGAAAAGAGAGTAAAAATAATAAACCAAAATGTTAATGGTGCTTATAACTGGGTATTAGGGTATAAGGGTATAGTTAACTCACATTTTCTTCTTTATACATTTATTTCAATTTCCAAATGTATAGTGAATATATTACCTTGGTAATAAAAGAGAAGTAAAAATTTATTGTAAAATAAAACAACATGCAGAACTTTGTGCCCTGCGATCTTATGTAAAAATTTTCAACCTTTTATGAGTAGAGGAAATTTCATACAATATCTTGACTCAGCCAGATCAAAATTACCTTTAAGCTCACTTCAGCTGCCTTCACTGATCTGGGGTGATTGAGGATGAGGAACCTGTCTGAGACCAGATCACTAGAGGAGCAGGGAAGGAGCAGAGCAGAACCTGAGTCCTAAGACAGTGGTTACAAATAGTCTTGAAACATCGTCTTCTTCCCTTTTTCATTCCAGAAAAGATGGCGGGGCTGCAGAATCAGGAAAACACAAGGGCACTGTGTTCCTATGGGACTTTCCTTTTTATGGGGTCCAGCCTCATCTTGTAAATGTCCAAGAGGTTTTTCTTAGTGCAGTGCCACCCCCAGGGTGAAGCAAAGGGACAGCAGGACCTGGAGAGGAGGCTTTGCCTAGCCCCTGTGGGCTAAGCCACTCTGGAACTGAGATACTGACCCTATGTGGTCCTAAGGCTCTCAGTTTCCTAAACCTCTGGTCAGTGATGACCTTTTCTAAATACAGCCTCCACCCTGTCCCCAGGCATGCTGTACACACTGACCACTACAGTGTTAATAGCACCATCCAACAAAGTCTAAGTACAAAGAGGCCGTTGCTGGCGGAGGACACTTGGCCAATGCGTGTACCCACTCTCGGGTCCTACTCCTACCCAAGGCTTCCCAGTTAAGCTCTCTGTGCCCATCCTGCTAACCAGCTAAGGATACTCCACGAGTGCAGCCCAAACCAAATATTAGACTGTTAGTCACACTGGAACATTCCTCAGTCGTGTACATGAATAGTGTTTGTAGTTTGGGGTTATCCACATGACCCCTCGCTCATTATCACAGATGACAAAGAACCAACTGTATTCATAACCATATGAACATTACTCACACAAGCTAGATTTTACAAGCAAGAAAAAACAGAGAAAGACCAAAAACAAGATTAAAATACATGGAGCGAGCAGTGGGAGGCTGAGACAAGGGAGAGATTGTTGGGACTGGAAGAGACCATAAAGGGCAGCCTGCACTTCCAATCCCATCATTTCATGGTTTCCAGGTCTTCATAATAAAGAGACAAAGCAGATGGTACTTGGGGCAGGGAGCTCAAAGTGGCAGAGCCAGGACCAGAACTCACTCAGGTCCTCCAGCTCTCTGTGGGCTATGCATGCTCCCTGCTGCACTTCTAAGCAGTGGGAGGAAAAGAAGGTGTTGGGTGAGAGAAGTGAATTCTTCTTTTTTTCCTTTTTAAAATTAATTTTTTTTGGGTACAGTTGATTTACAATGATGTGTTAGTTTCTGCTCTACAGCAAAATGAATCAGTTATACATATACACATAGCCACCCTTTTTTTAGATGCTATTCCCATATAGGTCAATACAGAATATTGAGTAGAGCTCCCTGTGCTGTACGATAGGTCCTTATTAGTTATCTATTTTATATATAGTAGTGTGTATATGTCGTCAATTCCAATCTCCCAATTTATCCCTCCCTCCCCCTTCCCCCTTGGTAACCATAAGTTTGTTTTCTATATCTGTGACTCTATTTCTGTTTTGTAAATAGGTTAATTTGTACCATTTTTTTAGATTCCACATATAAGCGATATCATTAGATATTTCTCTTTCTCTGAATTACTTCACTCAGTATGACAATCTCTAGGTCCATCTATGTTGCTGCAAATGGCATTGTTTCATTCTATCTTATGGCTGAGTAATAGTCCATTGAATATATGTACCACATCTTCTTTGTCCATTCCTTGGTCGATGGACAGTTAGGTTGCTTCCATGTCCTGGCTATTGTAAATACTGCTGCAATGAACATTGGGGTACATGTATCTTTTCGAATTTTGCTTTTCTCCAGATATATGCCCAGGAGTGGGATTGCTGGTGGGATCCTATGATAGCTCTATTTTCAGTTTTTTAAGGAAACTCTATACTGTTCTCCATAGTGGCTGTACCAATTTACATTCCCACCAACAGCGTGGGAGGGTTTCGTTTAATTCTTTGATGGAGGTGGATGAAGAATGTAGCCTGCCATATCAGTAAACAAAGGATGTTGCCGCTACCAAGCCCTCAGCCACTGCAGCTCCCCTAAGTGTGCACGCTGATGGGATGCAGGATGGGAAAACACAGGATGCTGGCCCTATAGTTAAGGTGCATATCAAAGGAATGATTACAAAGATTCCAGGCTCTTGCATCATCTCATACATAGAAAAGTGCTAAATTGAGTAACTTGAGATATCTGGTTTTCTGTAATTAAGAGTAGTCTTTTGATGTTTCGATTACCTGGGTTTTTGTTGCAAAAACTCCCATATATCCTGGTTCCTCCCTTACCTCCTCGGAGAAGTCCCTCAGAGCTATCTGAGAGGCTGCCTCCAAAGCTTAAGTCCCTAGAAAGTCCACCAAATAAAACATAATTCCCAACGTTTAGGTTGTGCTTTTTTTTTTTTTTTTTCAGTTGACAGAGGTAAAGATGAAGCCAGTCACTTGGTTTTCAAAATAAACAGGAAATGTCATCATTTCTATTTTCTGATCACTTTTGGAGTCAGTGCAGCTGCTTACATTACAAGTGGATGCACACATATCTAACTTTTTCTACATCCTCTTGCCTCTGTCTGGTTTCCTTGGGGTCTCAGGATGGCCCCGTATTTATCTGTGCTGTGATGGCTCAGTGATATCGCTTCTCTGCTACCATCCTCTCAGTCACTCCTCCCTCTTTCCTCTGGCTCCACTGGGCGGCCTGGGCTTAGGCCCTGTCTTCTTGAAGGACTGTTGTGGCCTAAACTCTCTTGAGCCCCTTGTCTCACACCATACAGTCTAAAAGGACTGGCATCTGAGGCACCTGGTTTTCTTTCCGTGTCAGGCGAGTGCAGTTGGTGTCTGAGAACGCTGCTCTTTTTCCTGACATTACCAGGAAGAGCTCTTCCTTCTATTCAGAGGTTGTAGATTTGGAAGAATCCAGAGAAATTTGAATCGGGTTTCCCCTAGGTCCTTCCCAAAGGAGATCAGAATCCCCAATGTGCCTCAAAGCTTTAAGGACAAGTTCTGTTTCTGAAACATCCTCCCAAACATTTGCAAACCTTCAGGGCTTGATCTCGTTTAAATTCATATCTGTTATGTGGTTCCAAGGATCTTGGCCAAGGGGTCAGGGCAGGTCTCCTGACAATGCTTAGAATTCTAAGAACATGTGGGCTTTCCTGGGGTCCTCTAGTCCCTGAAATGTTACAGATAGCAGAGCAAGGTCTTGGCCCAAGTTTTCACCATCTCTCTTCTGTGCTACCGTCATCTCCTTACTGCTCCCCTCCCTAATATTATTTCATCAGTGCCTGAAAAATCGCTTTTCCAACCCTCCCTTCACGGTCAAAGCAGAAGCTTTACAGAGCAAAAATGAGATGGAGTTGTTCTCATTTCCATGACTCCTCATGGCCTGGAGGGACACACATGATCTTTGGTTGTGGCCCCTCCCCCAACACCATCTCACCTCATCTTCTGACACTGCCTGCATCTGTCCTTAAATCCTGGCCACTAATCCAAGCTGACCTCTGTGACTTTGTTGATTTAGCTCCCTCTATAGACCTGGGAAACCACCCATTCTCTGCTGGAGGAAATTTTAATGATTGCTTATTTTTTATTTTATTTTATTAGAAAATTTTTTGTTATTTAAACACATTTTAAAACATTTTTTAAATATATTAAAAAACATTTATTTATTGGCCACGCCACACGACTTGTGAGATCTTCATTCCCTGACCAGGGATTGAACCTGTGCCCTTGGAGTGAAAACATGGAGTTCTAACCAGTGGACTGCCAGGGAATTCCCTGTTTTTTTAAATTTTTAAAAATTAATCAGTTTTTTTTTATTAAAGTATAGTTGATTTACAATGTTGTGTTAATTTCTGCTGTACAGCAAAGTGATTCAGTTATGAGGCCAGATCAGATGTCCTGTCTTTGGGAGAGGGTCCTTTAGAGTCCAGACCACATCGACTTGAACCCTGGTCCTCCCATGGACTAGCTCTGGGAACAGAGGAAGGAAATTTGTTATGCTGAACTTTGCTTAACTTTAACTTGTGAAAAAAAAATCTGCCTCATAAATTTGATAAATGATAAACAGATGTATGTGAAGCAACCCACTTGGTACCTGTCAAGATGAATCAATAAACCTCCCCACCCCAGCCCCCTGCTGCCATTTTTCTTTTCTGTTGCCTTATTAGCCATAGTTTCCTTTTTTTTCCCTTCCGTTCTTCAAAGATCTTTCCAAACTCTCAGAAGGGTACACTGTGCTCTTGTGTGGCCATTTGTCAGGACCGGATGCGCTTGCTAAAGGTAAGAGCTTTGAAGGCAGAACCTTGTCTTACCCCAATTTCTAGGTCTAACTCAATCTCTAGATCAAGGCAAGTAAGGACTCAAAAAAACTGGATGAACTAGTGAAAGGACAATGCAGGGAACCTCTCCAGGGGAAGGCAGAAAGGATTGAGTGCAGGCCACGTGCCTCTTAGTGGGAACCAAGTTATTCTCTATTTATTTCTCGAATTTTTGGCCACATTGGAAAGGACTTCATGGCTCAGAGTTATAGAACCTTGGGATGTCAAAGAGCTGAAAAGGGTGTCGGAGATCATTAGAGTTTTAAGCTTGCAGTTGGGCAGGCTCCGGCCCCAAGTCCAAGAGGGAGACAGACCGAGCCAGGCCCAGTCACCTTACATTCAGTCACCTGGGCCAGGGCTCTCCTGCTCTCCCATTCTTCCTCCCCCAAACCTCAGGGAGGAGGGTGAATGCTGACCCAGCAGGAGGGCTTGCAAAATTCTCATCATCTCCACTGTTTCCCAAAGGCAGAGCTTCTGTTGGACTGAGATGGAGTCTTGACATTCCTGACTGACTGGATGTAGGCGTTTTGTAATGCTTAGGAGAAGGTGGAGAAAGAATGTCCCTCTCCAGATTCCATATTTGCTGTGACCACATAACTCCCCACCTCCAAGTGCTTCTCACACTAACTTCTCTGTCTGCAGACGTACCCTGCTGAGGGGCTAGCTCTCCAGCCTTTAATGAGAGCAAACCCAAGGCCTAGAGAAATGAAGCCATTTCCTTAGAGTGCCTTAGTGAGTTAGTGCGGAGGCTTTAAATAGAACCCAGCTCCCTGCCACTCCCACTTCTTACCCATTAGACCACACTCTCTTCTGAGCACAGGAATGCAAGCCCTGTACATTCCTTCTAAGGACAAAATGTGCCCCTTGGAATTAGCCACTGGATTCCAGATTGAGTGGCATCAGTAAGGGAGGGAAGGGAATGAGAACCAGGAAAGTGAAAGTGACTTTCTTTCCTTCTCTATTTAGGCTTCCCATTCTAGAGAACCTAAGTGTCAGGGGGAAGTGAGCTAATCCTGCCACTTTGTGCATTGAAATGGTTACCAACGCGAGTCAGGCCCACTTATCCATGATTGCCATATGACAATGGCACTGGTGGCCAGTATTCCCTGCATGGCTAGTAATGGCTGGCAAGGAGAGCTCAGTCTTCTGATCCCGTTTAACAGAGTCTGTTTCTCAACCTAAATGTCCATTGACAGATGAAGGGATAAAGAAAATATGGTACATATACACAACGGATACTATTTAGCCATAAAAAGAATGCGATAATGCCATTTGTAGCAACATGAATGGACCTAGAGTTTATCATACAAAGTGAAGTAAGCCAGAAAGAGTAAGGCAAATACCATATGATATTGTTTATATGTGGAATCTAAAATATGACACAAATGAAGTTATTTACAAAAGAGACTCACAGAAATGATAATTATGTGAAGTGTTGGGCGTGTTAACTAAGCCCATACTGGTAATCATTTCACAATATACAAGTGTAACAAATCAATACACTGTAATCTTAAACTTACACAATTCTATATGTCGATTATATCTCAATAAAGCTGGGAGAAAAACTACATATTTCATCAAATAAGATGCAACTATCCTAACAAATAAAGTTCCCAACTTCTCCCCACAAGGAGGAGATGCATAATTCTAATTGTCATTGTATCTGTCACTGGCTACATTAAAAATTTCTCAAATTCTGTCATAGTCTCTACCTAAAGTTAAAGTTATAAAATTAACTTCTAACAACTTGTATATAAAACAAAAATGAAAAGAAAATGATTAGCTTATATAAATATATGTACAACGAGAGAAATACGTAAAGTTACCACAGTCCTCATTTCTATAATTGGTCACAATACCATTCATAATTGATTGATATCTATGACTTTCTTCTTCCACAGTCCTTTCCGTACTTCTCCTTCCTTCAGCCAGCCAGAACTTCAGCTGTTTAGGATGATTTACCTGCAAGAAGGACCCAAATCTTCATTCTCAAAAGTCTGAGTCTTCAATTGTCCTGTCCCTCCACCCTGCTTTTTTTTTTTTTTTAAAGATACTATAGCTTTCCATTAAACTTTACTATTGGAAATAGTACTAAGAGATGCCCAAGGGAAACCCCTGGGTTCCATACCTAAACCTTCTTGTCCCCACTGTGAGCAGTAACCCAGTTTCCCTCTTGGAATCAGGATCATTCACTCCAGCCCATAAAGTAACCTCTCTCTCTGTCTGTTGGTTCAGTGGCATAAAGAGATCCAAACAGCCAGGTGACAGCCTCATCTTCAGTTCAGTGGAGCTCCTGTTTTACCCCCTGGTGGAAGCATTTCTTCTCTGAGCTCTGAGACCTCCAAGCCAGCAGAATGCAAGGTTGTCAGGACGAGAAGCAAAAAGTCTACAAGTGGGTTCTTTCTTATAATAGTGGACACAAAAAGTACTGACCAAAATAAATAAGTAGGAAAGTAAATAAGTAAATAAACATAACTTCATCAAAATTCAAAACTTTTTCTCTGTTTAAGAACCTGTTGAAAGAATGAAGAGACAACCCACCTACTGCGGGAAATATTTGAATTTCCGTGATTGTTGAAGATGTAGCTTAGTGCCCATGTACTTATGAATCATTTATATTTTTCCTTTTGTGAGTGTCTGTTCAAGTCTTTTAATTGGATTCTTTGTCTTTTTGTTACTGAGCTGTAAGAATTCTTTATATATTTTGAATTCACATCCTTTGTCAGATACATGTGTTATGAATATATTTTCTAAATCTGTAGCTTGCCTATTTTTTAAGTGTTTTGATGAGCAGAAGTTTTTAATTTTGATAAAATACTATTTATAATTATTTTCTCTTTGTTGGTTAGTGCCTTTGGTGTTCTCTATAAATAATTTTTGCCTGTACCAACGTCATAAAGATATTTTCCTATATTTTATTCTAGAGGCAATGTAGTTTTAGTTTTAATATTCAGTGTTCAGGTCTATCTATTGGAGACTTTTACGTAAAAAAAGTGACATGAACTGATTTGCATTTTAAAAGGAACACTCAACAAGTTGCTTGCATGCTGTAAGGGACAATGATAGCAACAGAGTGATCAGTTACAAGATTCCTGCAATAATCTAGATGAGAAATTTGTTGGCTTTGACCAACAAATTTATTGTTAGTGGGAGATTTGGTGAAAAGTGGTTGAATCTGGGATATAGTTTGAAAGATAAGATTCCTGATGACATATAGGATGGGGGTATGAGAGAAAGAGAAGAGTCAAGATGATGACAGTTTTCTGACCTGTGCAGCAACCAGAAAGATAAACTTAATTTAATTGTGCTGAGAAAGATTGGTGGGTGGAGGTGGAAAGGAATCAAGAGTTAGGTTATGGATGTATTAGGTTAGAGGTGTTTATTAGACACCCAATTGGAAACGTGGAATAAGTAGTTGTGTGTTAACAGCCTGGAGTTCAGTACTGAGATCCAGGCTAGAGCTATGCATGAGGGTTTCTCAGAATGTGGATGATGATTAAAGCCATGAGATTATTTTGTTAAAATTTATTTTATTCAAGTATAGTTGTTTTACAACATTGTATTAGTTTCTGGTGTACAGCAAAGTGAGTCAGATCTATATCTATCTATATATATATATATTCTTTTCCATTATGGTTTATCACAAGATATTGAATATAGTTCCCTGTGCTATACAGTAGGGCTTTATTGTTTATCCATTCTATACATAATAGTTTGCATCTAAAGCCATCAGATTAGATGCCGTTACCTAGGGAGTGGGTATAGATAATGACAAGAAGGACCAGCTCTGAGCTCTAGAACACTCCAATATTAAGAGGTCAGGAGAAGAAAATCCAGCAAAGGAGACTGAAGACTGAGAATAATTGATACTAGACTAAAATCAAGAAAGTGTGGTGTCTTAAAAGTGAGATACAGAAAATATTTCCAAAAAAGAGTGATCATGGTGACAAATGGTAAAAGTTCCAGTAAGGTCGTGACTGAGAACTGACTTGGTTACATGGGGGTCATAGATGCCTTGACAAGAGCAGTTTTTGTGGAATAATAGGGCATAGCATCTAACATGGAAGGAGAAACCAGAAAAGGGCTGGTAGACTGTGAGAAGGGGGACATCTCAATACAATCAAAAATAATTGTAGGGAATAAGGGAATACAAGAGCTGTATGGACAGAATATCATCAGAGACTTTAAGCCTTCAGAAGGGAAGCCATTCTGGATCATGACAACTGTTAGAGTGTGGCCATGGGTTTGCTCATCTGGCTTAAGCAGAGTGGAAGAACTTTGGAGCTAAGGAGTTAAATCACTGTGAAGGCCAGTCTTGGATGGGTTACGTGCACGGACATTGATGTTGCCCAGGGAAAGACAGGCACTGAGGAGGAACGAGCACTGAACCCAACAAAGCAAGTCAAGTTCTCAGCATGGGCTGAGGGCTAATAGGACCACCCTTTATCATGAAGGAAACTCCATTGTACTATTCAACCACAGCCAAAATACACACCAGCCACCCTTTCTTCCCCCATTATCAAGATGGAACATGTAAGGAACAAACAGCTGCTCAGAATTTTAGGGATTTACCAAAAAGAACAAATGCGTTCTGCCATGTGGGCTGCGTCATGCCATTCCTCAAAGAGCTAAGTGATTCATGGCTATGAATCACCCGTAACATCTGTCACACTGGGTCTCGGAAGCTGCTGTGGATTTGCATTGAGGCTGACCTTGCTTTTTAGGTCCCTGTGTGTAGGGTGTGTGTGTGTGTGTGTGTGTGTGTGTGCATGTACATGCTCACTGTCATATCGTTATAAATTAAGGAATTTGACACTTTTTAATTTAAAATCATTGGAGATGAAAAAAGCATCAAATGAGGCTGAATGCTCAGATTTGGCTTTCCTTCCTATCTTTATAGAAAAGAGCTATTAATAAAATCTGACTCCTAAGCCATCCTCTGGTCCTCTACTGAGGTCGAAGGTAGTATTTCAGGTGGATATATGGCTGATTCCTTACACTTTAAAACAAGAATAAAATATAGTACTTCATTCACTTTGACTAGGGTGTATATTTCAGTTCCCCTGGCCTTGGACTTAATGTCATATAGAATCCCATAGAAGCAGCTGGGATCCTCTGAGACCACAGGAGATGTCACATCAAAGCCATAAATGACCAATGTCAGGTTCTTACATAGAAATCACAAAACTGAACTGCTGTGGGGTATTGGCATGAAACAGATCAGGGTTTCCGTGTCAACTCAGGTACAGGTATGTCCTGAAAACAGCCTAAGTCTGCCTCCCCTGAGATTCTGTATCATCTTTTGTAAAAATAGAGATAATACTACCCAAGTTAGAGGATCACTGCATTAATTAAATGACTAGACATAAGTGAAAGTCTCTGACACCAGGCTAAGTAAGTACTGGCTTCTTTTCCTTCTTCCCGTCATCTTCCTTTCATCAATAGGAGTAAAACCGATTCTTTCTGCTACAAAACCCAAAAAGACATGCATTAGAAAATCCTCTGAAAATTATGAACTCTGTCATTGTATCATCCTAGTCCAAAGCAGCTGTGCTCTCTTTAGGTCCAAGCTGGGTTCAAATTTCAGCTTTACAACTTGGCTTTGGGCAACCAATGTACATAGCTTCAGTTTTCTCCTCTGTACAATGGGATAATAATAGCCTCTAACTCAGGTGGTTGTCAAAGAAAAGTTTTAATGAAAGAAGGCACACAAAGTGCTTGGCATAGCTCCTATCACATAGTCGTGTACACTCAGGAGCTGCCTTTTAATAATTTTCTGTATCATCCTGATTCTACCCATTAGCACAGAAGTGAGAGAGGGAGAGAGAGAGAGAGAGAGAGAGAGAGAGAGAGAGAGAGAGAGAGAGAGAGAGAGAGAGAAAGAGAGAGGGAAGGAGAAACCAAAACTGTTTTGGAGGCCTTGCTCTTGTCTTGGTAACGGAAGAGCTGGTCCTGAATCCCATTCTAAACACCCATGGCCTCTTTGGTTCCTACACCTGCCCCCCTACCTCACCTGGAGGTTTTTTACCCTTTGTATGTAACACAACCTCAGAGAGCACAAATGTCACCATCACTGTGACAGTGAATGGGTGGAGAGGGGAGGAGCTCTCTGAGAGATGTACTTCACACACACACACACACACACACACACACACACACACACATCGGCTTGGAAACCCAGGGCAGAGAGCCTAGAAGCCCTACAAAAATGAAAACTTTTTTCTAAGTTTGACCCAGCCAATTCTAATTAAGAAAAACAAAAAAACAGAAAACCTCTGAGTTCCAGAACAATGGTATGAAGGAGCCAGGGTGGCCACAGAGCACCAGGCAGCACCTCCTGACCCAGGTGGGAAGATAGAGCCCTGCGCCTGCTACAGAGAGCCAGTTCTGGAGGCGCTCAGCACTGGGTGGTAGCGGGAGCCCACATTTCTGAGATTCTGCAGAAGTATCATTTGAAGGGTGACAGGTCTACTTGTGTTGTGTTTTGTTTAGTTTTTAAAATCAAATAGTAGTTACGCATGTGTCTGTGTTGATATGTGTTTTTGTGGGGAGTAGTGAAAGATGTATCAGAGTTACTCAGAAAGCTCTGATAAGGTAAACAGCTAACCTTTCCCCTTCCGGTCCCTAAAATGCCAGGATTCTGATTCAGTCATTCTGAGGTGACATCTGGACGTAAGTCTTTTGATAAAGGAGCCAGGCTAATTCTGACACCAACCCCTCCAGTTGAGAGAATCAGTGATAAAATATCCATGGGGCCATATCTATCTACTCACAAGCAGTTTGTTTAAAGTAGAAAGTTAAAGAACCCAGAACTCTTCCAGGCACGGCAGGGGCATTCAATCTACAAGAGGCATCCATGTCACCTGTTAATATTTTTCTACCAAAGCCTACACAGCACCTTCTTGAATCTACCTTTTCTTTCCCTGCATTGCTTTAATCCTCTTTCTGTTTTTATTCATTGCCTTTCTCCCCTTCTTTTCCTCCTATTAGCCACTGTGGGGCTCATCAGGGGAGCATTAAGGAAGCCTGCATTTGCTGCTGCCTTATTTTAATGCCCCACCATCACATGCCTCTCTGGAACATTTAACCCCTTCACTGTGATGCTTTCTGGCTGTTTCCCACGGCGCTGCAGGGAAGCGTCTCAGCTGAGCCCACCCTCTCCTTGTTGGCGACACACTGTCCTGCCTGGGCTGTTCCCTACTCCTCCCTGCTGCCCTCATCCACTGCTCTGAGGAGAGCAATGGTTTTCAAACTTAAATTTCATCAGAATTCCCTGGACGAATTGTTAGACCCCTAGGTCCCTTCTCCAGACTTTCTGATTTGTAAGTTTGGGGTGGAGCCTGAGAATTTACTTTCCTAACCATTTCCCAGATGATACAAATGCCACTGGTCCAGGGACCACACTTTGAGAACCACTGATGAAGAGGCAAGGACAGACTTGGGGAGCAAACTCACTTGGCTTCCATTACAAGTATAGCCACTGGCCAGCTGAGTGACCGGGACAACCTATGTGCCCTCTGAGAGACTCAGTTTTCTCAGCTGTAAAAATATGATGATAATAACCTCACAGAACTGTTTTAGGGATTAAATAAGATATTGTCTTCCTGGCCTCTGTGAGAAGCAGAATTTTTAATTTAATTTAATTTTTTTACATATATATTCTTTTTCATATTCTTTTCCATTATAGTTTATCCCAGGGTATGGAATCTAGTTCCCTGTGCTATACAGTAGGACCTTGTTGTTTATCCATTCTCTGTATCATAGTTTGCATCTGCTAATCCCAAACCCCAGTCCTTCCCTCCCCTACCCCCTCCCCTAGCAACCCCAAGTCTGTTCTCTGTCTGTGAGTCTCAGAAATGATAATTGTCTGTGAGTCTCTTCTTCTGTGGGGAGAACATTGAAGATCTACTCTCTCAGCAAATTTCAAGTAAATAATACAGTCATGTTAACTATAATCACATTAGACCCCCAGACGTACTCATCTTATATCAAAGTTTGTATTCTTTGACCAACATTTCCCCATGTACCCCACCCTTCAGCCCCTGGAAACCACCATTCTACTCTCTGTTCTATGAGTTTGGCTCTTTTAGATTCCATGTAAAAGTGAGATGATACAGTATTTATCTTTTTCTGACTTATTTCACTTAGCATAATGCCCTAAATGTTCATCCACATTGTCACAAATGGCAGGATTTCCTTCTTTCTCATGGCCGAATAATATTTTGTTATGAGGAAGAAGGTTATTCTGCATATATAATCTCATATATATTATATATGTATATATATTATATAGTACATAGGTAATACACACACACACACACATACACACACATATATACATCACATCTTCTTTATTCATTCATCTGTGGACAGCCACTTAGATTGTTAGATTGTTTCTATATCTTAGCTAATAAAGAATAATGCTGCATTAAGCATGGGAGTGCAGATATCTCCTCCATATCTTGTTCTCATTTCCTTTGGATATATACCCGGAAGTGACATTACTGGATCGTGTGGTAGTTCCATATGGTAGTTCTATTTTTAATTTTTTGAAGAACCTCCATACTGTTTTCCACAGTGGCTGCACCAATTTACATTCTCACCAAAAGGGCACAAGTGTTCCCTTTTCTCCACATCCTTTCTAGCACTTGATATCCCTTGTCCTTTGACAATAGCTATTCTAACAGGTGTGAGATTATAGCTAGCGTGGTTCTGTTTTGCATTTCCCTGATGATTAGTGCTACTGAGCACTTTTTCATGTACTAATTGGTCATTTGTATGTCTTCTTTAGAAAAATGGTTATTTAGTTTCTCTGCTCACTTTTAATTGAATTATCTGGGTTTTGTTATTGAGTTGTATGGGCTCCTTATATTTTTTGATATTAATCTCTTATCAGGTATATAATTTGCAAATATTTTCTCCCATTTAGTAGGTTGCCTTTTCATTGTGTTAATTGTTTCTTTGCCTGTGCAGAAGCTTGTTAGTTTTGCTTGTGTTACTTATGCTTTTGGTGTTATATGCAAAAAAGTAGTATTGCCAAGACCAGTATCAAGGAAGTTTTCCCCTATGTTTTCTTCTAGGAGTTTTATGGTTTCAGGTATTAGGTCTAAGTCTTTAGTCAATTTTGAGTTAATTGTTGTGGGTAGTGTAAGATAGGGGTCTGATTTCATTCTTTTGCATGTGATTATCCAGTTTTCTCAGCACCATTTATTGAAGATACTATCCTTTCCCTACTGTGTGTTCTTGACTCCTTTGTCATAAGTTAATTTACCATATATGTGTGGGTTTATTTCTGGGCCCATGATTCTGTTCTATTGGTCTATGTGTCTGTTTATATGCTAGTAGCATTCTGTTTTGATTACTATAGCCTTGTAATAGAGTTTGAAATCAGAAGGTGTGATGTCTCTGGCTTTGTTTTTCTTTCTCATTATTTCTTTGGCTATGTAGAGTCTTTTGTGGTCCATACAAATTTTAGGACTGCTTTTTCTACTTTTGTGGAAAAATGTCATTGGAATTTTGATAGAGATTATATCAAATCTATAGATGATTCTCTGTAGTATAGACATTTTAACAATATTAATTCTGATTCATGAACACAGAATCTTTTCCAATTTGTTTGTATCTTCTTTAATTTCTTTCATCAATGTCTTACAGTTTTTAATACACAGTTTTTCACTTTCTTGATTAAATTTAATCCTATGTGCGGCTGTTGCATGGAATGTTGTGTATATGTCTGTTAGTTTCAAGTCAAATATTTCATTATTGATTTTCTGTCTCAATGATCCATCCATTGTTGAAAGTGGAGTATGAATCCCACACTATTATTATACTGTTGTCTATTTCTCTCTTCAAATCTGCTAGTACCTCCTTAATAAATTTAGGTGTTCTGATATTGGATGCATATATATTTATGATCGTTAGATTCTCTTGATTATTTGACCCCTTTATCATTATATAATGACATTTTTTGTCTCCTGTTACAGTTTTTGGCTTTAAGTATATTTTTTCTGATATAAGTGTAGTTACCTCTGCTCTATTTTCATTTCCACTTGCATGAAGTATCTTTTTCCATCCCTTCACTTTGAGCTTCTATGTGTCATTAAAGCTGAAATGAGTCTTTTGTAGGCAACTTATTATTGGGTCTTTTTAAAAATCCATTCAGCCACTCTGTGTCTTTTGTTTGGAGAATTAAATCCATTTATTGTTATGTTAATTACTGATGGGTAAGGACTTACTCATGCCATCTTATTAATGTTTTATGGCTGTTTTGTAGTTCCCTTGATCCTTTCTCTCTTTTTTGCTACTTTCCTTTGTGAATTGATGATTTTCCATAGTGGTAGGCTTTGATTCCTTCGCTTTATCTTCTGTGAATCTACTGTAGGTTTTCGCCTTGTGGTTGCCATGAAGCTTACATAAAATATCTTATAGATATAACAGTCTATTTTACACTGATAACAGCTCAACTCTGATCTCACACAGAAACTCTACCCTTTTATTCCTCCTTTTATATATATATATATATATAT
>NW_020173691.1:1490035-1512136 GCF_003031525.2 Neophocaena asiaeorientalis asiaeorientalis
GGACTCTCAACCACTGCGCCACCAGAGAAGCCCCTCCTTTTATATTTTTGATGTCACAGCTTACTCCTTTCTATATTGTGTATTTATTAAACAATTATTGTGGCTATAGTTATTTTTAATATTCATGTGTCCTTTAACATTTTATACTGGAGTTAAGTGGTTACCACACCACCATATTACAGAGTTAGAATATTCTGAATTCAACTATATACTTACTTTTACTACAGTGTTTTATGTTTCAACATGTTTTTGTTACTAATTGTTGTCCTTTCATTTCAGCTTGAAAAACTTCTTTGAACATTTCTTGTAAGCCAGCTCTAATGGTAATGAACCCCATCAGCTTTTGTTTGTTTAGGAAAGTCTTTATTTTTCCTTTATTTCTGAAGGATGGCTTTGCTGGATAGAGTATTCTTGGCTGGTATTTTTTCTCCAGAACTTTGAATATATCAGTCCACTCTCTCCTGGTCCATAAGATCTCTGCTGAGAAACCCTATCCTGATAGCCTTATTGGGGTTCCCTTTTGACTTACAAGCTTTGCTTCTCTTGCTGCTTCTAAGATTCTCTTTTTGCCTTTGCTTTTTATTTTTTTTTTGAAATTCCTTTATTACCAACATGAACAACACCACAAATCCTACACGCCAGCATTATTTTTCAGCAAGTATACCACACCGCTAAAATCGGTTGACCACTACCCACGGAAAAAAAGCACACTAAAAATTAAGATCGTCAGACCTTGATTTTTAATAGTTTTATTTATTTATTTATTTAGCGGTACACGGGCCTCTCACTGTTGTGGTCTCTCCCATTGCGGAGCACAGGCTCCAGACCCGCAGGCTCAGCGGCCATGGCTCACGGGCCCAGCCGCTCCACGGCATGTGTGATCCTCCTGGACCGGGGCACAAACCCGTGTCCCCTGCATCGGCAGGCGGACTTTCCACCACTCCGCCACTAGGGAAGCCCCCTAACAGTTTTATTTTTATGTGTCTTAGAGAGAATCTCTTTGAGTTTGTTGGCTGACCTACAAACTTTGTGAACTTGAAAATCTAAATCTCTCCCAGATTTGGGAAGTTCTCCACCATCATTTCTTCAATAAGCTTTCTGCCTTCTGGAAATCTTTTGATAGTATCCCATAGATCATGTAGTCTTTCTTCACTCCTTATCATTCTTTTGCTTTGTTGTCCTCTGACTGGATAATTTCAAAGTTTCTGTCCTCTAACTCACTGATTCTTTCTTCTGCATTATCCATGTTACTGCTGATGTTCTATATTGTGCTTTTCACTTCGTATTTTATTCATAGTATTCTTCAGTCCAGAATTTTTGTTTGCTTCCCTTTTATGATTTATGGTTTCTCTTTGTTAGAATTTTCATTTTGTCCATGTATCATTTTCCCGATTTTGTTTTTCCTGTTTTTCCACCACCCAGTCATGCAGCTCATGACTCTGTGCTTTCTTGTAGGTCATTGAACTTCCTTAAAACAGTCATTTTGAATTCTTTATCAGGAAAAAAACACAGACCTCCATGTCTTTGGTATTGGTTACTGGAGGATTATTGTGATACTTTGGTGGTGTCATGTTTTCTTGGATTTTCATATTCCTTGGAATTTTGCATTGCTGTCTTTGCATTTGAAGTCATCTTCACCAGTCTTCACTAACTACCTTCAGGAGAGAAATACCTTCCATCAGCCCAGCTAGGAATTCTGAGACCTTCTATGAATACACCTGCTCCGTGCTTTTGCTCCCTCTTGTGGTAGAATTCTTAAGCTGACATGTTTTCTCTCAGTTGTGCAATGCACCTGCTTGGTTGCTGACAGCCTCCCTGTTACTTTACCAAGAGTGGTGCTAAAATTCAAGTTTGTTGTCCTTCCCTGGCCCACAGATTCTGGCTGGCTTTCTGTGTGTGCTTACTAGCTGTCTGTCAAAGTTTACTCTCACTGCTGCTTTCAGGAACATACACAGGGGGCTGGGTGGGGGTGTGTTGGGGTGACATGGGTCATTTGTCAGGATACATGGGCAATGCAACCCCAGTAGCTTGTGGGTGAGCTTCTTGACAGAGTTTGTGATACAGTTAGTAGGGTCTGCATCCCTTTAATGCCCTCTGAGAGTTCTATCTACCACTCTCTCAGGTTTTTTCCATCCTCCAGTCATGTAGCTCATGATTCAGTAATCTGGGTCGAGTGGGAGAAATATGCTTCTTTTGCGCTGCCTCACACAGCTGGAGAGGCTGGGTGCTCATTCACCTGCTCTCTGTTTCTCCTGTGAGAAAAATGACGGGCTGAGAAGACCTTTCTTATCCCTGAGCTCTGCCTCCTTGGTAGGGGATGTGGTGTGGGTAAAGTCAAACTGTTCCTCTTACCCTCTCCATTTTATCCAAACATATGTTTTGCCCCAGTGTTGTGCTGGTACATCTCCACTGGAAACTTGATTTCCACAAAGGCTTTCTCTTCCATAGGTGGTTGTCTAAGATGGTGTTTTTCAGGGACCCCTAGACTACAGCCATGAAGGGCTGGGACTGGTTCACAAACACTTGCAGGGTTCATAGGCACGACTATGGTCTTTCTGGGTCCCTTTGTGTATGGTGCTAGATCCCACAGCTCCCACAAAGGCAGTTTTGTCTGTGGATGGATGCCAAGTTTTTGTTGGGGGGGAGGGGAATGATGAGGGTTGTCTTATTCATGAGGGTGTGTCTTATTCAGCCATGTTGCTGACTTCTTTCTCTTCCTGTTTCTCTGTCTAGCTATCTTGTTGTTTTCTTGCTGTATGGAAGTTCAAATGTGTATAGAAAGGTGCATGTAGAAACTGTGCAGCCAAAGGAGTTAACTATGCCAATTCTCAACTTATTGCCTCTCAGCACCAAGTCTGTCCTTCATTCCCTGCTCTGCAATAATGAAGATGAGCCTTGTAAATATTTTTTCTCCTGTGTCAACTGACATGATGTTAAGCTTTGTCAGTAGAAGGAATTGGAAAAATACTTCAGGAAGAAGGGGTTTCTCCTTCTGGTTCCAGTGTGTTTGTTTCATCAGCCGCCTTCAGCACACATGTTTTCTCTAGTGCCCAGCTCCTGCAGCCCAGGCAGGTTTCCTAGCAGCTAGCTTCCATTGCACATGGTGACCCTCAGTAATTAGCAGGCAGCAGTTTTTCCTGGTATCTCCTGAGGCCGTTTTACAGTAGAGTACCACCAGTGAGATACCTCTCTATAAACAGTTTCCCGTGTTTAGAATTCCCTATTCTTTACTTCCAGAAATAATTTTTTTTTTTTTTTTTTTGCGGTACACAGACCTCTCATTGTTGTGGCCTCTCCCTTTGCAGAGCACAAGCTCCAGACGTGCAGGCTCAACGGCCATGGCTCATGGGCCCAGCCGCTCTGTGGCATGTGGGATCTTCCCGGACCGGGGCACGAACCCATGTCCCCTGCATCGGCAGGTGGACTCTCAACCACTGCGCCACCAGGGAAGCCCCAGAGATACAAATTCTTGAAGTCCCAATGCAAAAGCTGCCTCCACGAAGTCTTCCCTGATCCTTCTAGTCAAAATGGATTATCTTTTTTTTTTTTTTTCCAAATGGCCACTTTATGGCACTTTTATGTATGTTCCCTTTCTATTTTATGTTGTACTTATTTGTGTATTTATCTACCAGAGTACAATATAAACTGAGAGCTTAGGAGAATGATTTGAAAATGGCAGGCACCCAGGAAATATGAATGAATCAATGAATATGGCATAATGCTGTATTATACAATAAGGAAATAGTCCTAGGTACAGTAGGATTTTGTGGAATACTGAGATGTATGTAGACTGGAATAATCCAGGAAGTTTTCATGGGGAAGAAATAGCTGTTTCTTGAAAGATGTATGGGACTAAGAGAGGCAGAAGGGTGGAAGGTAGGTCTGGGAGAGACTCCATGGTGTGGAAAGCAGCATGATCAAGTGCTCTGTGTTATCATTTGTCTGAAGAACAAGGAGAAGACTGACCTACCTGGAGTGGAGGACCTTTGCTGGGAACAGTGAAAGCTTGCATATGGAGGCAAGTATGGGCCTTGGAAGGTGTTACAAAATGTTCTACAAGCTGAATCATACAAACCTTTCCTACACACTCACATATTTTAACTGAATTGTGCATTTTTTACATCATTCACAAATAAGGGGAAAGGAAAAATAAGGGGCTACCACTAATTTACCCACGATTCTCCCACTGTTGCAGAGTAGGAAAATCTCATTAAATAGATAATCCAGATTTTTCCAGATATATGTGGTTGAAGGTGGATGCTGTGTTTATGGCTCCCCCTGGACCATGATGTAAATGCTTTGGACCCTTTCGCAAAGATCTTTATTCAGGGAGAAAGTTGAAGTAGATTGATTGAGGTCTTCATGTAAACAATGTGACTGGAAGGCCATCCGAAGCAGTGACCAAAGTTACTCCATCCTTAGTGGGCATCACATCTTCTCCTGTGCACCCGTCCAGAGCTGAATTGAGACTAGCCTACCTCCTTTCAGGCTGTGACATCGGGAGAATGGGGTCAGCAGTTACCTAATTTACCCTGTGATCAGCACATGAATGAGACGTGGGATGTGATAGCTATTGTCTAAACTGCTTTATCTTATTTGCAATACAAATTCACTAAATCAGTACAGACTTCTCCCAGGATCTTGCTAGCCAGTGCAAAATCTCTTCTAATTCTTTGTACATCTTTTAGAAAATCATATTCAGTATATAACCCTGAACATAAAGTCTGTGACTTTGTGGGGGTGGGGGTCTAAGTTAAGTTTCTGTACCAAGAAGATAGAAAGTTACAATAATTTTAATACAACAGAATTTTGTTCCTCTCCCACTTAATAGTCCAAAGGGGAGTTGTCCTGAGCTGGTAGGATATTTCTTTGCCACAAAGTTATTGAAAGACTCAGTATGAAATGTGGTTCTGGGTCCAAATTGGCTGCTACATGTGTTATCATTTCTATACCAGCAAGAAAGGTGAAAAAGGAAAGGATAAGAAATTATCCTTTTAAACACAGCCTAGAAGTTGTAAACATCATTTCCAGTTATATTCAACAGACCGAAATGGTATCATGTGACCACTCCTAGTTGCAAGGGAAGCTAGGAAACATAGTATCTATTTGGACAGACTTGTACCTTGCTAAAATTCAGGTGGTTCTATTAAGGGTAAGAAACTTTGAACAGATCCTGGGAGATAATCAGCAATTTTTTGTACCTAATGCCTTTTATTTTTATTTGTATTTATTTATTTATTTATTTATTTGCGGTACGCGGGCCTCTCACTGTTGTGGCCTCTCCCATTGCGGAGCACAGGCTCCGGACACGCAGGCTCAGCGGCCATGGCTCAGGGGCCCAGCCGCTCCGCGGCATGTGGGATCTTCCCGGACTGGGGCACGAACTCGTGTCCCCTGCATCGGCAGGCGGACTCTCAACCACTGCGCCACCAGGGAAGCCCTGTATTTATTTTTATTGAGGTATAATTGACACACAACATATTCGTTTCAGATATATAATACAGTGATTTGTATATATTGCAGAATGATCACCACAATAAGTCTAGTTAACATCTGTTACCATGCATAGTTACAGAATTTTTTTTCCTGTAATGAAGACTTTTAAGATTAATCTCTTAGCAACTTTCAAATATGCAGTACAGTATTATTAACTGTAGTTGCCATGCTATACATTGTATCCCTATGACATTTATTTTGTAACTGTAAGTTTGTTCCTTTTGGCTACCTTCACCCATTTTGCCCACCCCAGCCCCATCTCTGGCAACCACCAATCTGTTCTTCTCCGTATGTGTGAGTTTGCTTTTCTTTTCTTTCAAGATTTAATGTACAAGCGAGATCACATGATATTTGTCTTTCTCTGTCTGACTTATTTAACACAATACCCTCAAGGTCCATCCATGTTGCTGCAAATGGCAAGATTTCATTCTTTTTTATGGCTGAATGATATTCCATTATATATGTATTCCACATCTACTTTATCTATTCATTCATCCACAGACATGTATTGTTTCCATATCTTGGCTATTATAAATAATGTTGTAATGAACATGAGTGTGCATATATCTTTTCCAGTTAATGTTTTTGTTTTTCTTCAAATAAATACCCAGAAGTAGAATTGCTGGATCATATGGTAGTTCTATTTTTAATTTTTTGATGAACATAAATTCTGTTTTCCATAGTGGCTGCACCAGTTTACATTCTTGCCAACAGTGCACAAAAGTTTCCTTTTCTCCACATTCTTGCCAACACTTAGTATTTCTTGTCTTTTTGATACTAGTCATTCTAACAGGTATGAGGTGATATCTCATTATGGTTTTGATCTGCATTTCTCTGATGATGAGTAATATTGAGCATCTTTTAATGTACCTGTTGGCCATCTGTATACCTTTGTTGGAAAAATGTCTATTCAGGCTCTCTGCCCATTTTTTAAGTAGAAGTGTTTGTTTTTTTGCTATTGAGTAGAATGAGTTCTTATGTATTTTGGATATTAATCCCTTATCAGATATATTTTTAATGTATTTTTCTATTTAGTAAGTCTTTTAATTTTGTTGATGGTCTCTTTTGCTGTACAGTAGCTTTATAGTTTGATGTAATGCCACTTGCTTATTTTTGCTTTTGTTGCCTCTGCTTTTGGTGTCAAATCCAAAAAATCATCACCAAGACTGATGTTAAGGGGCTTACCACCTATGTGTTATGTTAGGAGTTTTATGGCTCAGGTCTTACGTTCAAGTTTTTAATCCATCTTGAGATAATTTTTGTGTGTGGTGTAAGATAGTGTTCCAATTTCTGTCCAGTTTTCCCAACATCATCTATTAAAGAGACCGTCTATTAAATATCCCCATTGTATATTTTTTTGCTGCCTTTTCATAAATTAATTGGCCATATATGCATGAGTTTATTTCTGGGCTGTCTATTCTGTTCTATTGATCTATGTGTTTTTTTTTTTTGCCAATACCATACTGTTTTGATTCTACTATTTCTTATTTCCCAAAGGGAGATCCTTAAAGGAAAATTCTGTGGAAAATTCTCTCCCAATAGGAGCTAACACCTGCTTCCCCTTTCCCTCAACCTCCCACAGTGAGATAATTATAAACGTCTCTAGGCATCTCTTTAAAGAGGCTCTTTTTACAAGTTGAGGTGTCCAGAATTAAGTATTGGGTCATTGATTTTCACATTTGTCAGATGAAAGTGTTGGGGCTCAGGGAAATCCACCCCAAAATATGCCACAATGGAATATTGATTATTTTGCAGTGAAGTTACTTGAGAAACAGCCCATGCAAGAAGGGTACTCTGAGTTTCTCCTCTGTCTCCCTAAAAACAGGAAATAACTCTATGTGAAAGCTACCCTTCTAGTACGAGGAGGAAGGGGGACATCCTTAAACCACCAGAGATAGGCAACTCAGAGCCCAAAAGGCTGTATGAACAACTCTTTATCCTTTTTACTTCTTTACTAAATTACTACCCTAAACCCAAACTCTGTTTAGAGTCTTCACTAATTAAGCACTCAAACCTAAGTTTCTTTGTCTTGTCAGTTCTTCACAGATTTATTATTTCTTTGTCTAAAAAGTATAAAAGCTTCCTGCCTTGGCCACCTCTTAGGTCCTACTTCTATGAGACCTCGGTACATACAAATTAATTTTCTTCTCCTGTTAATATGTCTTGAGTCAATTTAATTATTAGACCAGCCAAACAAACTCAAGAGGGTAGGAGGGAAATTTCCTCCCCACCAGCAACAGGGAAATGGAAAGTCATGTAAGTGATGGAAATTAAAAATGTAGATGCATTTAACTCCCCTATAAAGTGTAAGAATTTTATCAGTCCCCAAAATGGTTATACTATGACTATACCATATTTTTCTAGTAGGAAACTACACATGTATACTTATTAATAAAACAAGTAGCTACAATGAAAATGATGAAAAACCTGAGCTGCCCAAATAAGTATGGTTCATGATTTCTGAGCTTTTCTATTAATTTTAATTGTGTATTATTTTTTCATTATTCGGTCATCTGTCAGGACCTGCCACCAGTCAAACAGTGGCAAGTGTAGAAGACTATATAATACAAATAGGAGAAAAGTCTAAAATTGCAAAGAAAGTCTTAGTTATCAACTTAACGTTTCTGTGATTTGAAACAAGACTGGCATTATTTAATTTTATCAACAAAGTACTTCTGCCAAATGAGGAAAAAACACATTCCATGGGAGACAAATTCCAAGAACCTCTGGAGTGAGCGGTAGACAGTAATTACTAATACTTGGTCAAAGTAATTATAAAATAAATGTGATGCTTTAAAGATGGATTAATTTGGCAACAATGTTGAAGATGGATAGGAATAAATGAAGAAAAATAAGGCATGGTGTGCAGAAACTGCTGCATTGCCTCACTGTGGCAGGTTCCTAATGAGGGGAGTGATGGAAGAAGTGGAGGGAAAAGTGTGAGAGTAAGAGTCATCACAAGGAAAGGAATGTGAGGACTTGAAGAGTCATTCACGATAGTAAATGATAAAGATGACACTTCTAGTTTGGGTAAATGGGAAATTCACTAAAAATAGGAAGTTTGGAAAAGAAAGTTTGAGGAGTAAAAGTGAATGTGTTTTTATACATTTTATTGGAAATGATGGTATAAAACTTAATAAAAATGAGAATATAAAAAAAGATGGTAATGGCCGACAACCTTATGAAATGATGCTCAACATTGCTAATCATTAGGGAAACACAGATCAAAACCACAGTGAGATATCACCTCACACCAATTAGTATGGCTACTCCCCCCAGAAAAGAAAATAACAAGAGCTGGTGAGGAAGTGGACAAATCGGAACCCTGGCACACAATTGGTGAGAATGGAAAGGGTGCAGCCACTATGGAAAACAGTATGGCAGTTCCTCGAAAAATTAAAAATAAAATTACCATAGAATTTAGCAATACCACTTCTGGGTATATATTCCTCAAAATTGAAAGCAGGGTCTCAAAGATATATTTGTGTGCACATGTACATAGCAGCATTATTCTCAATAGCTGGGAGACGTAAGCAGCCCAAATACCCATCAATGAATGAATGGATAAACAAAATGTAGTATATACTACAATGGATTATCATTCAGCCTTTACAAGAAAGGAAATTCTGACACATACTCCAACCTGGACAAACCTGAGAGACATTATGCTAAGTGAAATAAGCTATTCACAAAAGACAAAATACTGTATCATTTGACTTATGAGGTATATAGTGTAGTCAAATTCATAGAGAAAGGAAATAGAATGGTGGTTACTGGGGGCTAAGGGCACTGTGAAATGAGGATTTGTTTAATAAGTATAGAGTTTCAGTTTTACAAGATGGAAAGAGTTCTGGAGATTAGTTGCCCAACAATGTGAGTATATTTAACACTACCAAAATGTACACTTAAAAATGATTAAGATGGTAAGTTTCATTTTCTGTGCATTTTGCCACAATAAAAATAAAAATATGGTACTGCAGTGTGGTGACAAGTGGAGGACATAAAAAAATATATTTGAAGTTAGCAGAGTTTTTGATGAAGTAATAGAATGTTCTATTTTGTGATGTACCCACACAGTGGTGGGAATTTTAGAAGTCATCTTTCTATGTAATCATTATTACTGTTTTATAAAGTTGACATTATTTTACCCATTTTTAAAGATGAGACTAGTAAGATTTAGAGAGATTAAGTAACCTGGAAAGGCCCCCCCAGCTGGCCTGTGGTAATGCCAGGCTTTGGGCTCTCCAAGGTAGGCTGTTTCAAGATGCCATGTCATCTCTGTTGCAGAAAGGAGTTGAAGCCAGAGCTCAGGGAGAACCACAGATAGGTCCAGGAGGGAAGAGGGAAGTCAGGGAAGATTCAGCAAAATTGCAGTTAGAGAGGGAAGGATGCCTAGGATCAGAAAATTGCAGTGTTGGAGTCCAAGAGAGAATTCCATGGAGACAATGAAAGGTTCAGAAGTGTTTCTGCCTATTTTTATGTAATTGCTTATCACACTACCTTTGTACTTAATTACCTCAATTTTGGGCAGAAAAGAAAGCTAGATGGGCTTCATTTGTTTTAATTCTGCTTCTATTATGTTTACTATTGTAAAGTTCCGTTTTAAAAAGTCATTCTGGGGACTTCCCTGGTGGCGCAGTGGTTGAGAATCCGCCTGCCAATGCAGGAGTCACGGGTTCGATCCGTGGTCTGGGAAGATCCCACCTGCCGCGGAGCAACTAGGCCCGTGCGCCACAACTACTGAGCGTGCGCTCTAGAGCCCGCGCGCCTAGAGCCCGTGCTCCTCAACAAGAGAAGCCACCGCAATGAGAAGCCTGCGCACCGCAGGAAAGAGTAGCCCCCGCTCGCCGCGACAAAGCCTTCGCGTAGCAACGAAGACCCAATGCAGCCAAAAATAAATTAATTAATTAAAAAAAAAAGTCAGTATGTGCTGTTATTTAATTCTTTATTATATTGTTTGATCCTACTGAAAATACTCACTATTGGTGTCGCTTAAAATATATTTCCAATTAATTACCTGATGCATTACCCTGGGAAAACAGATTTACCCAAGTTGGATTCCCATACCACCCTTCCCTATTACTGCCCCTTCCATCACTCCCTATGCACGCACACACACACACACACACCATGATGTACTAGCTGTCTCCAGGCGGTCTTATTACTCAATGTTTTTGAAGGGTAGCAGAATATGCTACCCAAAATACGTCCTTTAGCATAAGGATTATTTTAAGAAACTGTAGATCCAGGAATGCTCTGAAAGCAGAGTAAAATTTGCCCTTTTGTAAGAGAAATGTACATCTATAAAGGAACTCCCCATTTGTAAGGGCTTCTCCCTCTCTGTACCAGGAAGAGAAGGTCTCTAAATCACAAGAAACTCACATTAATAGAGAAGCCTCAGAATTAAACCTGCATAACAAACCATGTCCTTTTTTTTTTTTTTTTTACTGCTCTTCTCCCGGTGCCCTCCTCTAACTAGCCTTTCCCTACCCTAACATCTTTGTTTTGTTCTTAGATGAAGGTGTATATAAGGTGGTAGCTTGGGCCATCTCAGGGAGTTACTGATATATACTTATTAATAAACATCTATTGGTTTTCTCTCATTAATCTATCTTTTATTACAGGAGGTCTCAGACAAGCACTTAGAAGGGTAGAGGGGAAATTACTTTTCCTCTCCTACACTTTCAAACCCTTGTCATATCTAATTGTCTAAAATAGGAAAAACTCTGCTCTGTGTTCACAGATTATTAGACTTTTAAAATAAATTGGCTATGGAAGAAGCAATGTGCCTGTACTACAGTGCTCCCTTACAGAGGATGAGCTCCTTGTTAGGAAACTCCACGCATCTTTTGAGTTCCTAGAATAACTCCCTATATCCACATGGTCTTGCTTATTTTGAGCCACTGCAATTCAGCTCATTTCTCACCCAGTTTTAGTGCTTCCTCCACCTAGTCTAGCTCCTGCCAACTTCCCCCCTCCCTCCAAATCAGGCTGCAAAATAGTCACTTGTACCCCGTTCCCATCAGTGTCCAGGGACAAGCCCTCAGACCATTATTATGCTAAAAGCTGTTCTGCAAATCACCTTAGGAAGCAAATCCAGGAGCACAGAACGTGGCCTTCTTGGATTCTTATCCTGTACTTTTGTTCCTGCGATTGATGATTTCACTCCAGGACAGATTAAATATGTCAACTCCAGTCAAATCACCCCACACTATTCCCACCATATGACAGAGTGGAACAAAGGAAGGAAAGAGCACTGGGGCAGGAGTCAGGATGCTAGGTTTAGGTTCTTATGAGGTCACTAAGTAGCTGTGTGGTCCAAGCTCGTACTTTTCTCCTGGTTGAGTGAGTCTCAGGTTTCTCATCTTAAAAAATGAGTTAAGGGCTTCCCTGGTGGCGCAGTGGTTGAGAGTCCGCCTGCCGATGCAGGGGATGCGGGTTTGTGCCCCAGTCCAGGAAGATCCCACATGCCGTGGAGTGGCTGGGCCCGTGAGCCATGGCCGCTGAGCCTGCGCGTCCGGAGCCTGTGCTCCTCAACGGGAGAGGCCACAGCAGTGAGAGGCCCGCGTACTGCAAAAAAGAAGAAAAAAAAAAAAAAAGAGTTAATTCAGCAAATACTCTCCTGTATGCAAAATATAAGGGTATTGAGTGAAATAGAATATATTTAATTCAATGAAAACTTATTGAGTGGTTACTGTGTGCAAGGCACATTTCAAATAATATGAATTGAGTACCTACTATGGGCCAAGTACTGTTCTAAATGATATGGGAAGCAAGGGATACAAAGATAGAAAAAGGTTAAATAACAAGTCAGAGCAAAAGCTAAAGAACTGACACATGGAAAGGAATAATTAATAACAAATTAATGGTTAAATAATAAAGAGATTCAGGACATAGGGAGAGAAGGAGATACACTAATGACCAATGGAGCTATCACCTAAAAAGACAAAATGAATAGAAGAGTGCTGTGGAAGGTATAAAATGCTATAAAATCTCAAGAATAGTATTATTACTTTAGACGCTCAAAGTCTGCAATTCTTAATGCTGAAATAAAACCACACTCAATGTTCATCCCAATAAAATGCTTTCTAAGATGATCACACTGATGGAATGCAGTGCATACACTGGTTGCGTGTGGATTTTGACATTGGGCAGATCTGGGTTCAAATTCCCTCCTAATAGTTCTGTCATTTGGGGGCCATCACTTATATTCTCTACCTCAGTTTCCTCATCTCTAAAATCAGTTTAGCGATATTATCAACCTCATCAGCTTGTTGAGGATCAAATGAGATAATGCTTACCAGGTGCTGAGCTAGGTGGCTGAAAGCATGTTGGCTATTTTTCATAGCATATATCTTTGTCACACTCTTAATGCCACTTTCAATATTGCTGGCTTTTACACAAGATACTCTGTTAGGTAACATGGGGACCCAATAAAGAAGATAGAGCCCCTGTCATTGACATGCACCTGAAGAGGGATTCAGAACACGAGGAAGCCTTTGATAACTAATAGCACAAAGTGTTGGGGAAAAAGACAGTTTCCTCTACCCTTCTAGGCTCTTCTCACTGGTCTAAGAATTAAATTGACATGAGACAGATTCACAGGAGAAAATAAAACAAAATTTAATAACATGTATATATGGCAGAGACCCAGGAAAATCGAGTAACTCACCAATGGGCCAAACCCTCACTTTCAAATACCATCTTTAGCTGAAGACAAGAAGAGGCTGTTGAGGGTAGTGGTTTGGAGCTTCAAAGAGGAGGAAGGCAATTCATGTGCAGATGGAAAAGCAAACATTTGGTAAACAAATGTGCAGAGGTAGTGGGACACAGAGAGGAATTTTAACAAACAGATTTTGTAGGTTCCTCCCTGTCTACACACCTAGTTCAGACTAGTGGTCTAGCGGGATAGCTCCTTCCTGGAACAGGTTCTCTACCTACATATTTTTAGGCAGTTAGTGGGAGATCAGCGTTTCTTCCTGAATCTTTCAGGCCTTGATTGTTCTCAGCTCGAAATAATCCGCATGCCAAAGAGACATTTTGGGGTGGCAAATTTTATTCCCCTACAAAAGCAACTAAGTGACTACAGAATGTCACCCTATCCCTGCCTGCACAGTAAAGCCAATCTACTGACACTGGGCTGTGGTGAAGGAAAGTGCAGCATTTATTGTAAGGAGCCATACAAGGAATCAAGAATGGTTGGTGCTGAAAAAGCCTGAATGGACCGATGGGTTTCAGCACAGCATTTTTAAGGGCCAGGTAAGGGAGGGGGGTGGGTCGCAGGGTATGTGATCAGTTCATGCACAGTTCTCTGATTGGATGATTGCGAGGTAACAGGGCAGTGTCACGGGGGTTAACATTATCATTCCTTAGGCTCTAGTAGGCATGGGGGCTACGTGTTCAAGGTCATCAAGTAGTTAACATCTTTCATTTGGTGGGGGGTTTAGCATCTGTAAAACAACTCCGGAAATGTGCATCAGATACTATTATCTAGCTACTTCAGAGAAGAGCTAAAGCAGAGCATATGGGGGAGGGGTCTGCCCCAGAAGGTCTCATAGGGTCTTGCTTGTTGACAGTAGTAAATATTTGGGAAAAGAAATCTTCGCAGTGGACTGGTCAGCAGACACTGGGTGGAGAGGGCTGGGAGCTGGACAGGAGCTCAGGGTCGGGCCTGGCCGACAGCAGAGGTGAAGAGTCTGATGGGACAAACTAGCTCTCCGAGTAGTTTATGTCAATAGTGACCGGCAGCCAGTGCTGCCAGGTGGCGCAGAACCAGGAACCCCAGCAGGTGAGTTAAGCTAATAATGAGAACACAGGTAGGAGACACTGGGAAGTTCAGACCGATGGGTTGGCAGCATCTGGACCTGCCCTTGGGTAGCAAGATCTGGCCTGGGCTGAGGTGCAGAACAAGTTTCGAGGAAAGAATGAATCTCTAAAACTGGAGCACGTGGGAGTATGTTGGTTTAAGAAGTGCTATTTGCGAAGAAGTTAACCCACAGCTAGAAGCCCAGCATGGGAGCCCCGAGGCCTTGGGTCCGAGGTCCGCGGTCACTCGCTTAGAGGTGAACTGCCATTGTTTCAGCCTTGGTCCTTCAGAGAATCATTCTTGGTTACTAGGGAGGGCTTTGCTGTTGGAAGGCTGAGGAAGGCAGCTGCGGGGGAAGAGAGGTGGGGCTGGCAGAGAGCATGGTGGACATCTCTCTTCACCACTAAACGGAGACTGGAATTCGTTAACTAAAGAAAAGTTATGCAGTAACTGCCACACCAGGTCTGCGTGGTCGTTGCGTTCAGATTGTTTTGGAACTAATTTGAGGCACCAAGACTTAGAGAAAGATTAAAGGAAGTGTCAAGAGCAGAGCATGGTAGACTGGCTTCTATTATCAGCACCACTGATTCTCTCCAAGAGGCAGTTTCATCACCTATAAAAGTTTATCTTCCTTGCTGTCCTCAATTCCACAAACGTTTGTTGTGGCTGTCCTGTGCCACATGTGGTGCGAGGGAAACTCACAGAAGAGGGAGGTGCGGCCCTGTCTGGTGGTGGGTGTGGGGAGTACGGGGCACAGTCTATCAGGAAAGAGTAGGAGAGAAGGAAGAGGGTGAGATGTGTAGGCTCAATGGGTACCAACTTGGTACTTCCTACATGTGATCTCATTTAAAGAGCTCAGCAAAGTGATGGGGCAGGTGTTACTATTTGCCCTCTCAAAGATGGAGTGATCAAAGCCTGGAGGGGAGTTAGACAACCTGTTCAAGGTCATAGCACTGGTAAATGGTGAAGCTATGGTTTGAACCCAGCTCTGTCTTATCCCAAACCTATGATCTTCCCAACATCTCATTGGGGGAGAGAGCTGGGCAAGCAACTCATCTTCAGTGCATGTTTGAAGGCCAGCGTCATCAGAGCACAGGGAGGAAGAAGGGAAAGTTTCATCTGGGTTTAAAAAAAGGTGACATATGGAGAAGCACAAAAAGGGCATTTAGGAAAATCAGGCAGTATGATTTGTGTAAAAGTGCATTTTTTTTAGGCTGTGGACAGAATCTGAGGGTGTGAAACTGCAAAGATAACCTTCTTTCTCTACAGCCTTTTCCACTAAGGAGTCTGGGGATGAGCAAATTATGAACACGGGCATCATCTATCCCTCAGATGTGAGAGGGTGGCCTTAATGGGACAGGATGAAAATCAATAATGTTATCACTTTGGAGCAAGAAGGTGGGTGACGGAGCCCAAAATGTCAGCAGCCTGACAAGGCAAAGGCAGCCTTGGTCCAGGGCAACTGATATTGATTATAATGATCTCAAAGCAATTAGCACATGGATCTGCCTCCCATTCGTTTTGCCTTCCTTCTCAAAATCTGTACATTCAGGGCCAGGAGGAACCATTGCTCCCTGGGGTGCTGGCTCTGCTATTTGGAAGGACATCAAGAGCTGCAGGGTTCTGCCATCAGCTTCTCATCACACAGGGCTCAGTAGGGGTAAGAGGGAGTTTTAGAATGTTTGGGGCACCCAGGACCACAGGCAGGATTATACAACAGGCAAACCACATCACATTGGTGCTGCACTGAAGCTCTGGGGTCCTGAGTGCTGGTCTTAAGACAGTTGTTCATTTGCTGTGACTTTGGACAAGTCACTGTCTCTCTGGGCCTCAATTTCCTTGTCTTTAAAGGGAAGGGGTTAAGCTAGAAACGTTCTTTCTCTGCATTGGTTTGGTGGATGTATATATGTGTGTGTGTGCATGTGTTTGTGTGTGTGTGTGCATGTGTGTGTATGTGTCTGCATATATGTTTATGTGTGTATGTGTGTGTATGTTTGTGTATGCATGTGTGTGTGTCTGTGTTCTCTCTGAAGAACTAATAACCCTTGACTCTTGGTCCCTCATTTGTTTGTAGTTTATCTTCAGGTACTTAGCTCTTCCTCATCTTCCTCTCTGCTTCCTTCCTTTGGAACACGCATACAGTTTGAGAGCTGAGAACATTTGATTTTTTTCCAATGGCCTTTATTCAACAAGAATGGACCTGGCACGAATTATATGCCAAGGAATGTGCTCAAAGCATGGGATACAATATAAATGTGACAGTTAATTTTATGTGTCAAATTGACTAAGCCACTGGGTGCCCAGACATTTGACCAAACATAATTTTGAGTGTGTCTATGAGGGTGTTTACAGGTGAGATTAACTTTTGAATCTGTAAATTAAGTAAAGCAGATTGCTCTTCCTAATATTGGTGGGCCTCATCCAATCAGTTGAAGGCTTGAACAGAACAAAAAGGCTGACCCTCAATGAGTAAGAGGGAACTCCTCCTGCCTGACTGCCTTCAAGCTGGGACATTGTCTTTATCTGGCCTTTGGGCTAGAACTCTAGCATCTGCTCTCCTGGGTCTCTAGCTTGTTGACTGCAGATCTTGGGACTTAGCCTCTGTAATCACCAAGTCCTTATAATAAATCAATCTCTGTCTATCTATCTATCTATCTATCTATCTATCTATCTATCTATCAGTCATCTATCTATTATCTATCTATCTATCTATCTATCTATCTATCTATCTATCTATATCTAACTATCTGTTTACCTACCTATCTATCTATCATCTCTGTCTCCATTGGTCCAGTTTCTCTGGAGAACTCTAATGCAATGAATAAGGCACCCATGTTAAGAAGTGCTTTCCATGTCTGATTCTTGCTCTGCTGCTCTAATAACCTTGTGTGAGACAGGAGGTAGTGTTTTGCCATAAAATAGTGTCCCAAACTTTGCTACACATAAGCATCACCTAACCTGGAGAGTTTTGAACAATCTCAATACCCAGATTGCACCTCAGACCAACTCAACCAGAATGTCTGGCATGGGACCCAGGCATCAGTATAATTTAAAGATCCCCAAGTGATTCCACTATGGAGCAAAGCTTGGGAATTACTGCCTTAAAAATAAGATTTGGAGGTCTTTGGTAACTTTTGATGATTTCAGGTGTATAATTAAACTTTGACTAAAATAGCATAGAATAACTTTATCCTTCATCATAGGGAAGTAACTTTGGCTAATGATAACTACCATGGACTGAGCACCTGTTATGTGTCAGGCACTGATGTGGGACTTTGCACACATTAGCTCTTTAGTCATCCATTTCATGGATGATGTAAGTAGGACTCAGAGAGATTAAATGACTTTGCTGAATCTGCAAACATATGCAGAATTAAGATTCGAACCAGGTCTGTCAGGCACAAAAGTTGTGCCCACATCCACGCACTCCACCACCGTATGGTGCCCATCCAGGTGGCCCCTGGGTGTGGTGCCCACCCAGGCTCCAGCTCACAGTTTTAGGAGTAAGAGCGAGGTGTTAGGGACCCACTCAGTCCCATTCCTCCATGAAGCATTCCATGCCTTCTCTAATACTTCCAGATGTCCTCCTTCTCTTTCTGAATATACAACTTAGATCTGATTCACATGTTTTACAATATTGGCTAATTGTGTGATGTTTTTCAGCAAGCTTAGGCATTCCTTGGGATCAGAGACTCTCTCCTTTTCTTTTTTTTTGTTCTTGATACCTGGAACAGTGAGGGGGAGTACATAGTAGGTGCTTACTAAGTATTTCTGAATTAATTTATGTCTAGGCACAGAGCAGAGTTTTCCCAAATGCTTGTGGTAGAGTGCTGTAAAGCAGACTCCTAGAATCGGAAGAGGCAGTGTGTAATGCAGTTGGGAAGAACAGTAACACTTGTGGACATGTGAGACCCCATCACTGGGTCCCATTTTGCCCTGGCCCTCCCACTTGGGCTTTTGCTATCCTAATAGGGTCTCCATCCTCATGTTCTCCTGTAACTGATGTATCTGTGTCCAGTTGATCCTTTTTAATACTTAGGGCAAATGATGTTTATGTCTGGTACCAGAAGGGTTTTCATACTTGAAGAACTGGTAAGATCTAGGAATGAGTCATTGGGATGACAGGTAGTCCACCAATTTTTCTCACATGAGTACATCTGAGTGTGTGGTGTGAATATTTGTGTGTGTGACTGACAGTGTGAGTATGTCTGTTTAGGGGAGTCTGTGTGTGTGTTGGTGACCTTGTACCAAAGCATATGCTTCTTTCCCTTTTTCTCACTTGCTTCATGCAGGATGAGTTATTTAATGCATTTGCTTCTTTTACTTTGTTGCTTATGAGTTTATTGGATTACACATCAGCCCCCAGGGGTTCGGACTCCGTGCGATCCAGTCATTAGCACCATTCCTGCATTTTAACTCTCTTAACTGGAATCAGCATAGTCATGGCAGTCAACTTTAACTGAAGATTCCTTTCACTCTGCTCTTTGAGAGGAAAAGAGAGGTAAAGACCCATGAGAGAGAGGGTAGAATTCAATAATCCTGCCCTGCCTGTGCGCTGGAGAATATCCATTATGGTAGTAATAGTACCTGCTGTTGTATTTGTCTCAATGCTGATGGACCCCAAGGAAACAGGAACTCAGTGCCATTGACTGGGTCAGGCTTAGCTGGCACATGATACTCAGTAAATGTTTGCTGAATGAATGAGGTGGGGTGAAACAGAAGGCCTCCTTCAAAAAGAAGCTTTATAAGTCACATAAAAAATTGGCTTCCGGAACCAGTGTTTCATTTAATAAAAATGAAGATGTTAAAACTAAAGTATGGTCTTTTTTTTTTTTCTGAAACTCAATTTTCTTTATATAGTCCAAACTTCTATAATGATAAGATAGCTTTGCAATGATATCATCATCTCATAAATTAAACATGAGTTAGCAAAATGGCAGTTTTTTTTTACACTTTGAGCAAAACAAATGTCTGAACTTTCATGTGTGGGTAGCTGAGTGGGGTCCACATTCTGGGGTAATGCTTACTTTGTGGGTTCTGGAAACTTTGGAAGAGATGTGCTCTGTGCATCTTTGGCTGCAGAGACTGGGTTTTCTAAGCCTTACATTCTCTGAAGTCTCAGCACTAAAGAAAGGGCTCAATAAATGCTTGGGGTGAGATTAGAAATAACAAGCATGCTTGAGTGAAGCAGACCTATTTGCCTAAAATCAATTCATTGGATGATTAATTTATAGGATTATTGATAATTGATTTACCAATTAATTGTTGTTTCTGTTAATTACTTAGAGTTTATAGTAAGTTTTTTTTTTTTTTTTTTACATCATATGGTATAATTTATGTATTCCTGTTCTTTGGGTTTATGCTTGCTGGGAATAACAGTTTCAATCCCACAGCTAACATCATACTTGATAGTGAAAAGCTGAAAGCATTTCCTCTAAGATCAGGAACAAGAGAAGGATGCCCACTCTTGCCACTTTTATTCAACATAATTTTAGAAGTCCTAGTCACAGCAATCAGAGAAGAAAAAAAAAAATAAAAATAATCCAAATTAGAAAGGAAGAAATAAAACTGTCACTGTTTGCAGATGACGTGATACTATACACAGAAAATCCTAAAGATGCCACCAGAAAACTACTAGAGCTCATAAATGAATTTTGTAAAGTTGCAGGATACAAAATTAATATACAGAAATCTGTTACATTTCTATAAACTAACAGTGAAAGATCAGAAAGAGAAATTAAGGAAACAATCCCATTTACCATCCATAAAAACAAAACAAAACAAAACAAAAAAAACTAGAAATAAACCTACCAAAGGAGGCAAAAGACCTGTACTCTGAAAACTATAAGACACTGATGAAAGAAATTGAAGATGACACAAACAGATGGAAAGATATATTGTGTTCTTGGATTGGAAAAAATAGTATTGTTAAAATGACCATATTATCCAAGGCAATCTACAGATTCAATGCAATCCCTATCAAATTACCAATGGCATTTTTCACAGAGCTGGAACAAAAAAATTTAAAATTTTTATGGGCACACAAAAGACCCTGAATAGCCAAAACAATCTTGAAAAAGAACAGAGCTGGAGGAATCACGCTCCGACTTCAGATTATATTACAAAGCTATAGTAATCAAAACAGCATGTCCCTTTTGCATTTTGAATTGAATTCTGTCATGGTACAACTAAGGGTTTTGCAGGTGGTAGAACAGGTTGATTTCTTCCATTGCACTTCCAACTCAACTGCCCTTTTCATTTCTCTTAATTTACAGAACTGCTTTCTTGAGTGGGAGAGAATGAGAGGGAGTCACAGCAAGTTTACAGGGAACTGTATTTGAGTTTGAGCTACGTGTAGGTGCCTGACACCAAGGCATGTGTTGTGGGTCTCTACACATCTTCACACCTCACCACACTCATGTGTGCACACAGACACAGATACTCATGTCTATTTCTACATCTGTCTTCTCCCTAGTCATATGTAAGCCCTTTCTGAGAGGCACATGCTTTTTCTTGGTTCGTCTAGGAAATAAAAAGCCCAGTTTCTGGTTAATTTTCACATGTCCATGAAAACTTAAATTTCTTTAAAAATAAAACTTGTGTATCTTCTTATAAAACATTGAGATTTCAAAAAGAACGCAGATTCTGAAATAGAAAGTATATATAAAATTGGCCTTCAGCTGGGCTAGGCTGGCAAAGTATAAATTTTAAAAGTGGAATAATGAGTTAACTGAGCTGAGAATGGTAAACACACATCAGATTCTGTGTAAGAGCCCTGTGATTCTTTATATATAATACCTTCTGGATACCACCATTCCCATTCTTCTGTTTTGAGTGGATTTGCCTTATGTTCCCCCATTCTCTGCTGTGCTGCTCCTTGTCCTTCAGCCCTTAGGTTAACTATCACCTCTTCAACTTGACCTTCCCTGACCCCTTGCTCCTGACCAGCCCCAGGCAGCATTCTGCTTTCTTTAAATCATAGTACTCATCTCTGCAGAACATTAAACAGTTTTTTGTTTTTCTGTCTCCCACTCACTCATCACTGGGTCCCAAGTTCAATGAGAGCAAGAAGCCAGTCTCCCTGCTTAGCTGTGTCCATGGCACCTGTAAGATCTGACCCAGAGGGTCCTCAGGAAGGTTTCTTGCATGAGTTCTTGAAACCCCACTTTATTCCATAGAAGCATGAACATCTTATTTTTCTCAACATCTCGGGGTATCATGTGTTCAATTAATTTTTTTTTCTCTTTTAATGTTGGGGACAGTGGGTTTTACCATATTCATGTTTTGAATTCTTATGGCTTCAAATGTATCCTTTATGGTTTCTCACTTTGGTGGCATAATTAGAAAATCCTTCATATAAGGATGATAAAAATATCCACCTGAATTTTCACCTGGTGTTTTTATGTGTTTGATTTACATTTAAATATTTAATCCATCCTGAATTTATTTTGGAATAAGACACATGGTAAGAATCTAAATTAAATTTTATTCAAACTGCTATCCAGTTGTCCCAACACTATTTATTAGAAATATTTTCATTTCTCTGCTGATTTGAAGTAACAGCTTAATAATCTGCTAAATTCCTCTACATGCTATGTCTTTCTCAGGACTGTATTGTGATCCATTGATCTGTCAGTCAAGCTCTGCCCCAGAACCACAACACTTTAACTATGGTAGCTTTATTATAGCATAACTTCTTACCTAGAAGGACAAGTGTCTCTTTCTCTAAACCCCACTATTATTTTCTTTTTCTTTTTTTTTTTTTTTTTTTTTTTTTTTCCTGAGGCCCTTCCTTTTTG
>NW_020173691.1:1512148-1550291 GCF_003031525.2 Neophocaena asiaeorientalis asiaeorientalis
TGTCCTTTTTTTTAACCCCCTTTTTTTTTTTTTTTTTTTTTTTTTTTTTTTTTTTTTTTGCTGTACGCAGGCCTCTCACTGTTGTGGCCTCTCCCATTGCAGAGCACAGGCTCCGGATGCGCAGGCTCAGCGGCCATGGCTCACGGGCCCAGCCGCTCCGCGGCATGTGGGATCTTCCCGGACCGAGGCACGAACCCATGTCCCCTGCATTGGCAGACGGACTCTCAACCAGTGCGCCACCAGGGAAGCCCCACCATTATTTTCTTTTAAAATACTTTCATTTTTTTCTTAAATCAGAAGTATTTTTTCAATTTTCAAAAAAAGGTGCTAGTGGATTTATTGGGGTTGCCTTAATGGGATACATTATTGTTTTTAGGCTTGCCCATCTAAGCATTTGGTATGTTTCTTGACTTATTTTACTTTTTTATGCCCTCCAAGACTTTATTTTCACATTTTCTTTTTATACTTGATGAAGTCTGGAGAATACAACATCCTTAAAGTCTTCCACTCCATTTGTCCTTTTCCGTATGTTTCCTGTGGTTTAGAGCCCCTCTCTATATTGAACCAATTTCATCTGGGTTGAGTCAGGGGGTAGTGAGAGTCACAGACAATGTTTGGAAGGACTTGAGAGACTTCCTCTCTGAAAGAATGGCTAGAGTCTTCCATGATTGTCAAGGTTTCAGAAAGCAGAGAGGAGCTTGCCAGGTCCTAGCCCTTCAGGCCAAACAATAATCCACAGCAGGCCGTGTGTTAATCTTCTCCAAGCAGCTGATTTGTTTGTCACCCGGACTTTGCTAAAGTAAGACAAACATCTGTTTGAACTCACCTTCTGGTGATAACACCAGAGGCTTGACTCTGAGGGTCATAGATGTTGACAAGTAACCACTTAAAACCTGAAAAGAGACATTATTTCAGTGTAAATGTTTCAGGGGGATAAACAAAAGCGATTAACTTCTGTTGATAAGAGTTCGGGCCCTGGACTTGAACTGTCTTGTTTCAATTCCTGGCTCCATCATTTACCAGGCTGTCTCTTGGGCTAAGTACTTCACCTTTTTGTCCCTCGGTGGCATCATCTGTCACAGGGGGAATAATAATCATCCTTCCTGCATGGTTTGCTAGGTCAATTAAATGTGATATTCCCTCTAAGTGCTTAGAACAGTGTCTCACTCAATACATGATAATGATCATTTTAATTATTCTTGTTCAGTTACTCTACTGGACTGAGAGATCCTTAAGATCAAGGGGTATCCTCCTGCATCTAGCAGAGTGCCCACCATGGAATAAGGCACTCAGGGAGTGTTTGACAAATTTCATCTTCTTCTTATCATCTCAGAGTAGAATCTGCACCACAATAGACTACATTTACCCATGCATGAGCTTGTAAGTTTCTTCTGAAAATTTTTATCCTCTCTCCTGGGTCTGCAGTTTCTCTCTTGACTCTTTCTCTCCTACCCCTCAAATATTCTCAATAACCACTCCGTACAGTCTTGTTTTGTTACGGCCCCACTTCCCATACATTCCTGAACTCATATCTGTCTGATTTTACCCCTCTATGCCATTGCACTTGCTTTTGCTGAAATCTCTAATGACCACCTGATGGCCAAACCCAGTGGACGATCTTCATTCCTTCTTAGTCTTACCTGATATGTATGAATTTGCACTAGATCACAAACTTCACATGAGGAAGGACTTATTCTGTCTTACTGTTAAATTCCTGGCGCTTAGAACAGTTTCTTCACCTAGTAGATACTCAATAAATATTTGTTGGATGAATAAATTTGTAAATAGCAGTCACACTGTTGTCCATTTACTCCTTTTTCAAACATTCTTTCCATCTTCCTTCATAGAAACATTACCCTCTTATTTTCTTCTGGCACTTCCTTGGTGTCTTTCTTTTCTCTGTCCATTTCTCAGATGCCTTTGTTCTACAGTGTTTAGCTCTTGGCTTCCTCTCTTAAAAGCTTCATGCATGACCTCTTATACAACTATGTTTCAAACACCATCTACACATACACTGGTTAATTCTACATCTTCATTTCTATCCAAATTCATTTTAATATCTTTAGGCAACTTAGTCAATTGCCTATAGGATGCCTCAAGATCTTCCTGAAATTAAAAAAATATCTTCCAAATGGAACTTATTATTTTTGTCAGATTTTATGTTGAAAATGTAAAATACAAAGTAAGTAATTAGTTGGAAGCCAAAACATTACCATAATTGCATACAGACCTTAACTTGGAGAGCACTATTTTGTGTGACAAATGGTCTTACTAACTGAGCCCCAGAATTGTATAGACCTACTTACTCAGTTCTGAACTGAGCAATGTGAGTGTGGGATGTATCTATTTACAGAGCAACTGCATTCTCTTATTTGCAGGTGTTATACAGTGCTAAGGTGATATAACTGTGCAGGTGCTGAATGAAGGGTAAGAAACTGTCTCCATCATATGTCCTCAAGTAATCATGAACCAACCTGGACCATTTGGTGGTGGCTCACTCTTGAGTTTGGGAGCAAACCTCCTAAATCCAAGATTAGTTACTCCATCACTCTCTTCTTAAGGATGCAGAATGGGGGAGCTAGTGCTAGGCCTGGCATTAATACTTTAAACCTAGAGCCTCCCTAGTTCTCTGAAGTACATGCTGAACGCAACTCTTTTGAAGTTTAAAAACAGCAAGTATTGTAAACTCCCTGAAATCTATAACAATAGCATAAGGACAGGCTCTCTTTTTCCTAATGTTGAGTCATTGCCGAAGCTGTGCTTGCTTACTAAGGACTCTATCGCCTGCCAGCATCTTCTGAGGCCCTACATGGGCCACACATGTGTACTTGGGCCCATTGCTATCTAATTCAAGGTCAAGCTATCACTACCTGCACCCCAAAATCCCCTCCTGAGAGGTCAATCCCTTTGCTGAGAACCTCTCCACTCACACCACTGGAACCAGCCTCTGCTGATATAGGCAGAGCTGGAGGCTGAATATTACCTTTATTAATGATAAAGACTAATTTGATGGATATGACATTGTGAGTGTCAAAGGAACTTATAACACAACCTCAGAACTAGGAGGGTTTACCCTCTGGATCAGGGCAGTGAAGGGCCATGGCAGGCCTCCTTACATGGAGGGGGTCCTTGAAAAGAGAAGCAAAGCTCTGTGCTCTCTCTGGTCAGTCTGGCTCCTAAAGGAGAAGAATGGAGTTGCTGAGCTGGACGTGCCCAGTTTGCTTCCCCAAAGTTACCCACAGGAAACTCTTCCACTTCTCCAGGGGAGGGGTAAGAGGTGGGGCAAGAGGTTATGCACATTTAGGAGAAATCTCTCTGCAACAGAATTAAGGGTATTTCCCCCTAACACTATTCCTCCTCTAAGATACAGTTAACACATGACCATCTACTCAATCACTTAAAGCAGCAACTGATAGACATTCTACATCTGGGTTTTCAGTACAGTAGTCACTGGGCCTTCAGGCTATTGAGTGCTTGGAATGTAGCTAATCCAGATTCAGATATGTAATAATTATAAAATACACACCAGATTTTGAAAAAAAAAGAATGTAAAAATGTCATTGACATTTTTACGTTGATTACATATACAGTAAGTCCCCTACATATGAACATTCAAGTTGCGAACTTTCAAAGATGCAGACGTGTGTGCCATCCACGTCAGGCGTGAGTGAAATTGCACCTTGCTCTCCGTCTCCTACTGCTGACGATCCTTCAGCTCTACCATCTCCCACCTCCTCTCCCTCCTCCAGTCAGTAATTCTTCTTGCCTGTTCACTCGATGCCAGTCCCTGCATGCCAGCTGTTGTAATGTACTACTGTATTTTTCAAGGTACTGTAAGATTAAAAATGTTTTCTTTATTTTTTGTGTTTGTTTGTTTTGTATGTATTATTTGTGTGAAAAGTATTATAATCCTAATACAGTACAGTACTATATAGCCGATTGTGTTAGTTGGGTACCTAGGCTAACTTTGTTGGACTTACGAACAAATTGGACTTAAGAACGTGCTCTCTGAATAGAATTCGTTCGTATGTTGGGGACTTACTGTATTGAGTTAAATAAAATATGTTATTAACATGAATTCCACTTACATACATGGCTTCATTATATTTCCATTAGACAGCATTGCCACAGACCAGTGGTTCCCAAAACCATCTAAAAATGCAGACTCTGTTGCGGTTTACTACTTTTAAAATATCTTGCTGTGAAACTTCTTAAACTCTTACCCTTGATTCTGTACTTATTTCATTGCCAACTGGTAACAAACAGTTTGGGTCTGGCCCTGGTCTGAAGACCATATTCACAAGCACTTTCTAGGCTTCTATGCCACTGAAGCCATGAATAATTAAGTTCTACCAACTAATCTTGCTCCTACACATGCTATGGCCATCCCTTCCTGTCTATCTCCATTGCTTCTTCCTGAGTCCAGACCTTTATTTACTGCCTGGATTATTGCAGGTGACCACTTCATGGTCTCCCTGCCAGCCCTCTTAGAACTCCAAACCCATGCATGTTTGTAATTACTTTCACAGTGACCCACATGAAAGGGAAATCTGACCCTATCACTTCCCTTCCTAAAACTCTGCATCTCTTTCTTATGCTTCCTTGTCAAAGTACAAAATTTGTCTGTCACCTGAAGCCACCCATGAGTTGGCCCTGGCTTACCATTTCAGGTCACCTTTAGCCCATTCCGTACACCATAATGGCAGATGGAAATTCCTGGAATCGACCATGTACCAGATCCTCTACAGAAAGCACCATCTCGTGGATTCCTTGTAAGAATCTGAAATATAGGCAGTATTTCCCCTACATTATAGATGTTTACAACCAAAGCTCAGATGAGTTGAGTGATTTCTCCAAGAATATTCTGGTGATAAGAAGCCGAGCCAGGGCTTGAACTTGGATCTATGCTTTTTCTAGGTGACATGGAGCTTTGGGGGGTTCCTCCTACCCTCTCCTTCTTCTGGGTATTAGCATAGGCTGTTCCCTCAGTTCCCCATCTTCTAGTCCTGATTCATTTCTACTTTTTTTTTTTTTTACAATACCCAAATTAATTGTTGACTCCTACCTGATGCATTTCTTGAAACCTCCTAACTCCCCAAAACCCAGTTTCCTCTGGAATCCTTTCATGGTTCTAGTTTAACACAAAACACATTGTGTGGTAATTTAGGGCTTACTTTGAGCTCCTGGGACAGGAACCATCCTCTGTGTTTAGCATTATGTCTGTCACGTGAGAGATACTTCATAATTTGTTCATTCATCTTTTCATATATTTAATAGCTATCTATTAAATGAGAGAGAAAAGACCCTGTTTTCATGGAGCCTACCTTACTAGTTGGGGAAAATTGAAAAGATGAGCTAAAAATTACAGAATGCATGTGAATCTATTTTGCTTACCTGTTTCTCCTTTTTATGACTGAGCACCCACTGACTATGATGATCTTCGCCAGGGACGCGCTCGCTTTGCTTGGCTACAACAGCTGCCACGTTTCAGGGTAGCCATCTGTTCCATCGCACTGCCATCCCCAGGTGTGCAGCCTGTTCGACCGGGGCAGGCTGGCTGCTGTTCACCTTCATCTGTTCTGAATCTCAGAGCTAAGTGCTCCCCTTTCCATTCAGGGAATGTCCCAGGAGTGCCCAGGAAATTCCCTTCTAGTTCTTCTCCACCACTCTGTTACGTGTCATATGTTTACAGCAAAAATGTTTATGTTCACTGAGGGCAGGCTGGTCAGTGGTCCACTGAGCCTCAATCTGATCTTCTGGGTTAGCAAGATTTGAAGCAAACCATGACCTCTCTGAGCCTTAGTCTCCTCATCTGTGAAATGAGATTAGACTATTCTAAAGTTGATGTCTGACATCCTTCTCTGTCTCCAGGAGTCTAGTGTTAAAACTATTCAACAGCTACAGCAGATTTACTCATTCATTCAGCAATTATTTATTCAGTGCCTACTATGTTCCAGGTATTGTCTTAGGTGCTGGGGATAAGGCAGTCAATGAAGCAGTCTTATTGATACTTTTCATGGGGCTTGTGCTCTGGCTGGAGGATCCAGGTAAGCAAGTGAATGCATGGTTATATCAGATGGTGATGAGAAGACAGAACACAACAACTGAGTGGGTGGGGAGCAGAGACCTGAAGGAAGTGAGGCGCTATGCAGAAACTTATCCTGCTCATTGCACCTGCCAATCCATTCCATGCTTTTCTCCCATGGCAGTCTGTTATTGCAAGCTCATATCTGTGGACTTTTTCTTTTCTCAGAAAAGTTCTTAGAATGATATAAAAGACAATCAGATACGCTCTCCACTTGTCTGCATCCTTAACTTCACCCCAAACCTGTACAATTTCTGTGTTCCAGGCCCTAAGCAGAGGAGCAGAGAAGGAGGATGGTTAGTGGCTAGCGGTTAGCAACACCTTAACCCCAAGGCACAGCTGCTGTTCCTCACAATGGAACAGCCTCGTGTATGAGCACTCCCCCTGCCCCAACACACAGCATATCTAGACAGCTACTTATAGGAGATGCATGTTGATGCAGAAGACTATAGAAAGATCTTGCCAGCGTGCTTCATGGGGTAAATGGCTACTGCTGGGCCATCTTCACCTCAGCACTTCTCGTACCACCCCACCTGCTCCGGTTGGTGTCCACTCTGGGAAAAATCACTAAGTGACTTGTGTGTCCTTATACTGACTTTTCATTCCATGTCCTATTCCTAAGGCTGTTTTTGGAGAAGGATGGTAAAGCAAAATGGAACTTCCCCTCATAGGATTTATTTTCAGTATTCCTTCTTTTTACCCTATACAGAGCTTCACTGCCATTCATAATGTTGATGGTGATTTTAACATAGTCTCTAATTTGGTGAGACTAATGGACATATTTACCTTTCAATTCCTCTTTAGTTCAATGAAAAAGGAGTAAGCTTTGAGGAGGCCCACTTCTGCTTCCTCTTTGTGTCCCATACCAGGAATCCCAAATAAAAGTAAGACAGAGTCATGTTAGGTAGAAAGAAAAGCCCAGAGTCTTTTATTCATTGAATTAACTCTTTGGGTCAACTATCAGTAGATCAATTTATTAGCTGCTAGTGGGCTGAGGGTTACACATATGCATACATGGCTTATCTGCATTGACTAGAAGCCAGCTTCAGGAATCTTGGTCCTCCACAGGTAAAATAAAACACCTATATGTTGAATGAGATCCCTTTTTCCCTTCATTGTTCAGAGCAAATGTTATAGGCGCATCTTTTTTTTCTTGAGCAGAGCAAACCAATGAGAGAATGGTCTTTCCACTCATGGGAAAGCCCTCATCTGGCTTTCTCCTCTAGAATTCTCTTCGGCCCCCAAATGAACCAGCAGCCTATAGGGAGTGGACATTTTATTTTCTAGTGACAACAGAGGAGAGTAGGGGGCATTGAGGTGTAAATTAAAGGATTAGGATTAAGCGAAGACCCTTGAAAACTTTGGGAGCTAGCAATCAATTATAGGACAAAGTAAGGAATGATATGAACCAACATTTATTGTTAGCTCGTTTATTGAGCTATCATAGTAACAAACTATGCTCACTGTGTGCGTGTAATGTTGTGAGTCTTTTACATCTACTATTCATTTTGCTCTCATAACAATTCTCTGAGGTGGGGACGCTACTATCCCCGGTTTAAAGATGAGAAGACTGAGACAGAAGGATATTAAATAGCTTGCTCTGGGTCATGTGCCTAGTAAATGACGTAGCTGGGAAGGAAGCTGATTGGTTCCCGAGCGCATGCCCTTAACCTCTGCTGCTGACCGCAGCTCCTCACTGAATGGTTCTCTGCGTTGTTGGGATGACTGCTGTGAAGGAACAGCTCTCGACAACTCGATTTTTATTGCAGTCTCCCAAAAGCTGTGCAAACCACAGTGTGGGAAAAAAGCAGCAAGAGGCATTGCCAGTCCACAGGTAATGCCATCTAACTGGAGTTTTTTCAAAAGTTGCAGAATATTTAGTTCTATATTTCAGTGGTTTCTAGTGTCCAGGACCCTAATTTGCACAAGATAAAATTCCCACAGGCTCGGTCTCAGTGTGAGATGTGTGACGATGGTAGATGCACAAGGCTTGCATGGATCACTCCTGTCAGAATGACCTCAGAGTATGTTTCAGAGGGAACTTGGAGTCCAAGAGGCTATTGGAATAAGAGATGAATTTGTCTCCTTAGGTTTTATGTCTACAGTGAGACAATAAGTATAGTTGAGGAAATAAAACAAGAAAACTTCCAGGTTTATAGATTCAAGATATGGATTTTCAAAAATTCACCATAAGTTCTGACATGAGGTTGATAATATCCTGTTCCTTGTTGCTAACAGCTTTTGCTCTAAAAATTCAGGTTTAGAAGAGGTATTACTAAGTATTGAAGAGAGATATGAAAGAAATATCTTTAATAAAGATATAATACCTTTAATAAAGAAACGGATCCGGAGCTGATACTTTCTACAAGAACTGAACGGATATTTAAAAGGGTAGAGTTTTGACAAGAAAGTGAGCATCTATCCTTAACTAGGTATATATGTGTTGGGTAATGAGTGTCCTGGTTAAAAATCAAACCCAAAGATTTTTGCAACCATTATGAACTTTAAAAACCTACCATTTAAACTTGCAATCTATTTTATACCTAGTTACAATGGAAAACTTTAATATTTATTTAGGGAAGATTGTCCTTTTGTTCTTAGAAGGATCAGTTGGAATATGCCATTTGGTTACCAATTTTTAAGTAAGTTTTGAGGCAAAGTTCAAAAGTGTCATTAACCCGAATAAAAAAGTATAAGAAATAATGTCTTGCTTGGTCATGTAAATTGTGGTATGTGGCTGGTCCAGAGCTATATTCATTTTTTTGTTTCATGTTCTAGAATTTTGCAGAGGAAAGGAAATGGGGAACGTAGATATTTGGGGCTCTGTATGGGCTTAGAGTACTCTGTGCTAAAATTTGTGGCGTGATCTTCTGGAGTCATAGATATTTTAGCTTGACCAGTTACTGATAGGAGATAAGGGCTGACATGGAAGATTGCAGAAACGTCTTACCAACACACCCTTCCCCTCTCAATAGTGTAGGGAAGGTCATCACAGCATCCCAGTGGAATGTTTTGTCCTAACTGTAGGGTTATTTCAGGCAGAATGACTAAGATTTGGGAAAATGTACTGATGCTGTGATACCATATTCTGATAAGATCTGGGTCCAGAGAATGAGACCACATTTCCTGGGGGATTCCATGGAAAGGCTGGGGAGTGGGTATGTTTATCATCCTGCATCCTGGGTGGAGGTGGATATAGGGGCAGGAAATGGGAGCTTGAGTGATGGATACTACACGGCGATGTGGACATTTTTCCTGCCTGGGGTTGAGGGGTCTCATTAAGGGGTGTGAACTTTGAGACACAGGTACATTTGGTGCCTCTGCAAAAGTGGGATCATCTGGCTCTACCATTTACTCATTTGTCTTATTTTCAAAAATATGTATGGAGTGATTACTATATGCAAGTTATAGGAATATAACAGTGAAAATGCAGATACAGTCCGTGTCCTTAGAGAGTACGTAGTCTAGAGCAGAAGATAAGTACTGAAGAACAGTTTTTCAAGTTAATTAATTAATAGTGTGTCAAAAATACATAACAAAATTTACCATCTTAACCAGTTCTAAGTGTATACTGCAGTAGCACTACACACATTCACACTGTCTTGCAATCACCACCGTCATCCATCTCGGAAGCTTATTGTCTTCCCAAACTGACACTCTGTACCCATTAAACAGTAACTCCCCGCTTCTCCCTCCCCCAGGCCCTGGAAACCACCATTCTACTTTCCGTCTCTATATATTCGACAACTATATGTACTTGCTTATGTATAAGAACAATCACAGTATTTGTCTTTTTGTGACTGGCTTATTAAACTTCTGATATGTCCTCAAGGTTCAACTGTATCGAAGCATGTGTCAGAATTTCCTTCCTGTTGAAGGCTGCATAATATTCCACTATATGTTTATACCATATTTGGTTTATTTGTTCGTCTGTCAATGGACGCTTAGCTTACTTCCTCCTTTGGGTTATTGTGAATAGGGCTGCTAAGAACATGGGTGTACAAGTATCTCTTTTAGATCCTGCTTTTAATTCTTTGGGGGTAATAAATAGCTTTTAAGTATGAAAAATAAAACTATACTTATGAAATATGAAGTGAAATGACACTGAGTGGTGAACGTATAAAGGGCACAGTCGTCTTGCAGTGAGAAGCTCATCATGGCAGTTTCCTGGAAAAGATGACACTTAAGGCAAAGATTGGCTTAGAGTTTACCAGGGGAAGGAAGGAGGGGAAGAACATTCTACGTGGCTGGGTGAGTAAGCCAGAGGTTTAAGAGACCCTAGGTTGGAGCCCGTGAGGAATGCCATGAGTAGACTGATCAGAGGTCAGCAAGGAGGGTAAGACTTTACAGGATCTGAGCCTGTTGGCTCTCAGGAACGTAAGATATGCTGATAATTGTAAACATTAGTGTGCCAGGCTATTTTCATTTCTTTATCCCTGGACATTTAGTAAAACCTTTTTAAAAAAGTGGACTTTGTCTCAGCTTTGCTGTGGAGACCATTAAGGGAAACACTTGTTTAACGACTGAAATGGAGTGACAGGAGAGAGGAGAGGCCAGCTTCTGTGGGGTCAGAAATGATGATCAGAGGAGTGGCAGTTCCACAAGGGGCTTCAGTAATGGAGGTACAATAAGGTGGCTTGAGGAGGAGGCTGACTCAGAAGCACCCTGGGGACCCTGAAGGACTCAGAATTACCTGTGTAGCCAGGGAAACGTGTGCTGATTTGATGTCACAGATGGATGAGGCTGGGTAAGTTAGTACACAGGCACATGGCACCCCTTTCTAGGTTTATTCATTTATTTTATGTTGAAGCCAGTTATTTGTGTGGTCAACTGACTATGGAATGGTACACACTCAGGAATCTATAGAACTGATACCCAATGAAAAAAACAGGTAATAATTTGCTTATCTTATTACAAATTTCAAGACTACTGGCATATTCATAATGAAGTCCAAGTATTCTAAATAGAGGAGATATTCTCTTGGTCTTTGGTCCCAACCAATAGTCTTTGGACAAATGAATTTTGAGAATCATTGGTCTGCAGCCTTAAAACACACTGTCTGGGTAACAAAACATGGTGCCCCATCTGGCCTTGGCCACCAGGAAACAAAGTATCAAATTCAGGGATTCCTTGCAGGAATCAGCTCCTCTCAGGAACTGCTTCCTCTGTTTCCTTTGGGTTTCAGGTCTGACTCATTATTAACAATCCTGATCTACATACACCGCAAACATTCCAAGTATTGTGCAAACAGGATCAAATAGAAAATGAATTCTTATCATCTGTACTAGTAGAAAATTGCAGCTCCTGGCATTCACCGGGCAACACTAATATTTTCTTTTAAGAGTTCAAATTCTTTCCTTTGATTAGAAGCAAGAAATCTTAGTTGAGCCCAGGATGACTGTGGTGTGTAAGTACGGCTCTTTGAGAATTGATATGTGACAGATTATAAACAAAGAAGGAGAGAGAATGTTTCCAAAGTATCTCAAGAATTACGAAGGCCAAGTAAATAGCACATCACAATATTGATGGGAAAGTCTGTATCATATTTAAGTTTGAGACAGTTAGAGGAGTCAAATATAGTGGTGAATTTATGGCTATCGCAGTTGGGCAGATATGTACATTCATGGGGTTAATAAGCTCAAATCTTTGCCATTTGGTGTGTGGATGCTTGTGTTACGAACATGCAACGCCTCCCACACACACAGTATGTCGTCTTAATCAATTAACTGCTGGGGTAAGATAGTCACATTGAAAGCATGGTAAGCTGAAAGCAGCAGTGGCAGTTTGGATCTGTGTCCTTCCTCAGGGAAAGGAACTTACAGCCCATATTGGCACATTAAAATAATCAGACACCATTTGTTTGAATAGAGAACTTTGTGGTAGAGTTATAAAAGAAAGGGAACCAGCACTAAAAAGGTTTTAAAAGTATCTATTTGCAGGTCTTCCCTCTTTTTTAAACCCCTACCTGGTAAAATTCCCATCTTTGCTGACACTGTTTATCAGACCACGTACCCTATAAAAATAAAACTCTCCCCTTGGCTGGTGAAAATACATTCTGTTAGTAATTCTGATATGTTTATGTAAGTGGGTGCCTAAAATGTGTTCTGCATACTACAAATGATTTGAATGCCTATAGGATGGGGCAAAGAGAGGTTTTGTCTTCCTGGTTAACATGCTGTTGGGGATCCTGGGGTGGAGAGAAATGAGGTAAATTATTACAATGATGAATCAGAGACAGGTCATGTCATATCAAAAGAATGAAACATCTCATTTATTCAGCAGTATTGAGTTATGAACTGTTTCCATATAGCAATCTTCCATGTAACTTTAGGTTACCTCTATTAATGTTAAAATGTTCACGTTTCTTACCCTTTCTGGTATAATTTCTAAAGTGCACTGCACATCTCCTTGTCTTCTTAAATATTGGTAGATGTTTGTGACATTTAAAACACATATTATACTTATTTGAAGTAAATGTCCACTGATATCACTTTTCTCCAGGGAGACCCTGTACCCTAGCAGCAGTGGAAGGGGTGTGAACCCGGGCTGCCATATTTGTCTGAGGGATGCTATCCCCTCCAGTCACAAATGATGGAACTAGGAATGTGCTCTCCACTCAGTCTAGTTCATTGTGAGAGTTTCATTGTGAGAATTTAGATTTGGGACACAAAGACCCTGAAACAGATAGGTGAGGAGAGACAAGCTGAGTGGTGCGTTTACTCCGTCAGGGCTGGAATCCTACCTACCAGGGCCAGACATGCCACCTGCAAGCTGAAGAGATGTGTGAACAGAGGGTGGAGGAGCAGGTATGAAGGCAGGAGCCTGGGTCCAAACAATGAAGACACCTCCAGGCAGGGTCCCAGGGTCCCAGGACACAGAGCAGAACAACTTCTGCATAAAGGCTGCCCACAGATCTTTTTTTTTTTTTACACCATTAAAGAGAATTGATGAAATGATCTGATACCCAGTTCGTCTACTACTTTTCTTCCCCTCAACTCTGTATGCTGTTCCTGACATAGCCCACATGCTCCCTAACTTCGTCTTTACATATGTTATTCCTTCTGCCTGAATTTTATTTTGTTCTCTTAACTTCTTCCATGTGTGTAATTCCACTAATGCTTCAAGACTCAGATCAAAGAACATTTTCTTCAAGGAGACTTCCTTAGATCATCAAGCCAAGGGGAGCTCATAGCATCCCCTGTCTTTGCCGATGGCTGCCTGGTTTCAGAGCTACCTACACACGTCCCTTCTCTCTGGTAATTGACTACAAGTCTCTTAGGGGCAGATTTCTTTCTGATTCTCCATTGGATCTCTAAGGTACCTGGCACAGAACACAGTACAAAGTAGCTGTTCATTAAATCTACTTAAATGAATGAAAGAATGAAGGTCTAATCAGCCATAAGATCTCAGCATCAATATTTTTGGTTTATACTAAATCTCACCAGAATTGTATAAAATCACATGCTCAGACAAGCTTCTCTTCTCCACAGCCACCCATCTTTAAAACAAACTGTATGTGGTTGTCCAACCACAATGGGTAAACATTTTACTTTTAATCTTATAATTAAAAAATTTTTTTAAAGTCTTAACATTGTCTGATTTTTGAGCTGGAGCTATATTCCTGTTTCCAGAGTAATCAAGCAGGTCCCAGAGGAGACTAGCTCATATGCTTAAGAAACTCTGGTGCTGGGACCGGGCCTGGAGGGAGGAATACGGTAATAATGCAAATCTGTGTGTGATGACTCAGCTGTTATTTCCCATTGATCACTCAGGGCTCTGTTGATAGAAGCAACCAGATCAAACACTTTCAAAGTGGCAGCATTGCAGAGAGGGTGTGAGGACAAAAGAACTTTGATTCACTTCCCCTCTTATTTGATTTTAAAAGCAGGAAAGAGAAAGCAGGAAAAAGAAAAAATAACAAAAGCTCACAAGCTGCTGTGCTACTGATGTCTTTGCTCTCCCAGTGCATTAAGCACAGGCCAAGTGTTCAGTGAATGAGCAGGAAGGAATATTTAATATGCATGATACAGTTATGTGGTGTTGGTTCACTGATTTCCTAGTGTTATTCTGCATGGCTCCCTCAAAGGAGCCATCCCGGTGAAATGAGATTTTAATAAAAGGAATCTATATGGTATATTGTTGAACATTCAGGACACCGTCTACCTTCCCCTGTGATGCTGGGCTGAGAACAGAATCCTATTTGAAGATACGATGTTTAGATATAAATGTAATTTGCCAGAGCAAAATCATTTCTCCCCAGGATCAACTGAACACGTGCATTTTATTAAGCAGTCCTTTTGCCAGACTTTTTTATTTTTATGGAAGCCCTGTTCATCTGCTTTTCTTTCTTCTTCCAGATGTTGCCGATGAGCTTTGTGTAATTACCTTGTGCTCCAAAGGTAAATTTATTTTTGAAAATTCAGCAGTCGATAATTTGGCTGGGCTCAGGACGGCTCACTGCCACTTCCTCTCTGAGGCTCGCGACTCCCCTGGGATGCAGTAACGTTCACAGATTTGACACATCAGCTGCTGTTGAAACCATTCTTATTCATTTGACACCAGAATGGACTCCCAGAGTGAGGTGGACATTGGAGGTATTTCTGATTTCTGCTCTCCTTCTTTTCTGACTACAGGCCAAGATGAGAAATTCTTTGGCCACAAAGGTGTAAGCTGTTGCTGATCTCCTTGTTAGAGTAATGCAGTGCAGTGAAATGCTGACCTTTGACTAGCTCGGCGGTCCTTGTAGACATTAGTTAAGGGAATGCTCACACCCAGGTTTTGGAGAAGAGTACAAAAAGTCGAATATCTCCCTATACAGCAAAAGTGTGTCTATATCTACACTTCCAGAAGCCTCATCAAGAGATGGAGATGTCTGAGGCATCCTCTCCCACACCCCAGCCCTCCCCACCTCCCCTTCCCCAACCGAGTTAAGGGATTCTGTGTGTGTGTGTGTGTGTGTGTGTGTGTGTGTGTGTGAGAGAGAGAGAGAGAGAGAGAGAGAGAGAGAGAGAGAGAGAGAGAGAGAGACCCAGGTACAGAGGATAAAGTGGGAAAGATTGAAGAAAGAAGGGACTGATGTTTTTGTGTAAGAACTCCAAAAATAAGGAGGTTACATCATAGTAAGTTCCTAGAAGTCTTAGGAAATGTGGACTAGTACAAAGAGGAAAGAGCAGAAGAGCTCAGGCCTGGAGACCTGAACTTTGGTCTTTCTGTCTCCAATCCATTCTATAATCACCAGGATGCTCATTCACCTCTTCTTGTCTTTTTTCTTTCTGGAGCACATGTCTTTCATCATTTATGAACACGCTGGGTAGAGGCAGGAAGACCTGGTTGTGGGAGGAAAGAATAACTTCAGAGGGATCTGAGCTGAGAGGCTGGAAGCTTGGAAAGTCAGAGAGGGAACACGAGTGATGCAGAAAGTGGTGTTAGAGACACAGGAGAAGAAAGAAGCCAAAGGAACTCTGACGTGAAAGCAAACAGAAGTTCGAGGTGATGCCAAGTGATGAAGAACATGGCCCACCTTGCCTAGTAGATTCCAGAATAGAATCATAGGTCCTTCCTGGTTTATTGATTCCTTCTGAACAATATTATACTGGAAAGGCTCCCATCACAAAGACCTAAGGCCTGACAAGATCTAGGGCCTGACCGAAGATGGAGTGGAGTGGCCAGCTTGACATTCTGGGCACAGTGGAGCTGTACCAACTCACAATCAAGGACAGGGCTGATGGGGGAGAGCGATGGGGCATCTGAGCACAAGTTGCAAGATGTCTAACTGAGCGCACCTGAGGGGGATTCCACATAATGGATTCAGGGGTAGGTGTTGGCTCTCAGGAGCGAGGCAGGTGGTGTTTGGAGGGCTGTGGGATTCGAGGTGATTTACTAGAGGTGAGTGTTAGAAACCAAGATGGAGGCAGAGATGCAGTCCTAGAGATGGAGCCCCAGAGGGGTTAGAAGGTATGATGTGGGGAGTGACAGCAGGCAAGTCTATTTAAATAATTTAGTTTTAAATTTTGTTTATTGTGTAAAGCTCCCCATTAGAATGTAAGCACCAAGAAGACAAGGGTTTTTGCATTGTCAGTTGCTGTATTTCACTCCCTAGCATAATGCCTGGTGCCTACAAAGTCCTCTGCAAATATTTGTTGAGTGACTGACTCTAGAAGACCTGGAGGGTGTGCATGTGCGTGTGCGTGTGCATGTGTGTGTGGGGGGGTTGGCGGGGGAGGTGGGGGAGTGGTCTGCTTCTTTTTGTAAAGAAACATTGCTCCCTCTGAGGAGCGGGTCCTTCCGTAGCTGGTAAACCAAATTGGGGCAGACACCCACTCTTTTCTGCTGCAGGGTTTGCCCTTCTGTAAGTTGATTTTATCTGTCAGTTTGCGAGTGGATGCATGGTCACTATGGCTTTTGAATCAGCAACTGTTGAATAAAAGCAGCCAATGTTCAGATGAGCCTACAAAGGGGAAATTTGGGACAGCAAAATGAATTTCACTTTCGTTTGCCTCCAGTTTTCTATCAGTGAATAACATGATAGCTTAATGTCAATAACCAGGAGAGACAAGGGAGAGAGAGACTACAGCCCAGTGAATTTCCAGACTGGGTCATCTTCAGCCACTTAAATAGACCAAGAGAAGAATGTCACACACTCAGTCCAGGTGTGTGTCTGTCTCTCCTTAAGAGAATTCCTGTTGGTGGAGGGTGAGGAGTGCTCCAGGGTCATGGGACTGTCACACTGTGAGGACAGCTCTGAGCCTAATAAAACTTCTAGGTTCCAAACCCTTCAGAACTAAAAAGACCTTGGAGGACACTTGAGTAGAGGGTGGTAGCAAGAGCCCTAGACCTAGGCACTGTCCTGACTCTGTCTAATTTGCTACTTGTCCTAGGGGACATCACCTAACTTCTCCAGGTCTCCATTTTTTTAATCTTTAGGATGGAGATATCTTTCTTATCTTCAGCTAGTTTCCCTCACAGCATCACTGTGAGGCTTAGAGGGGGAAACTCTGGAAGCCTTATAAGATTGTAAAGGATCACCAAGACAGGGAAGTAACCTAAATGTCCATCAACAGAGGAATGGATAAAGAAGTTGTGGTATATATATATATATATATATATATATATATATATATATATATATATATACACACACACACACACACACACACACAATGGAATATTACTCAGCCATAAAAACGAATGGAATAATGCAATGACATGCATGGACCTAGAGTTTATCATACTCAGTGAAGTAAGCCAGAAAGACAAATATATGATGTCGCTTATATAGGGAAATCTAAAAAAATGATACAAATGAACTTATATACAAAATAGAAATAGACTCACAGACATAGAAAACAAACTTATGGTTACCAAAGGGGAAAGTGGGGGAGAGAGATAAATTAGGAGTTTGGGATTAACATATATACACTACTATATATAAAATAGATGACCAACAAGGACCTATTGTATAGCACAGGGACCTCTACTCAATATTTTGTAATAACCTATAAGGGAAAAGAATGTGAAAAAAGAATATATATGTATAACTGAATCACTTTGCTGTATACCTGAAACTAGCACAACACTGTAAGTCAACTCTACTTCAATAAATATATCAATACTTATGTATCCCAATTCTAATGACTGGCAAATATATTTAAACGAATATTTTTCTGGGTTTAGTGTTGGGACTATGTATGCAAGTGATACAGCTGAAGGAAACCCCCAACACTGTCACCTGAAACATGAAGGTGATGGAAGTCAACTTGCATTATTAGCATTATTACTTGCTGGAGGAGGGAGAGGGGAAGGCGGTTTCCTGGACGGTAGCCCCAGCCTGAGTATTCTGAGGGAGTCTCATGGATCCTGAGGGAATCATTCCTGGTGGTAACCACCATTCAGCTCATTGTGAACTTGACAGAGCTGGAGGCGTTGGGTAAATCTGAGGTGTCCTCACTCCCAGGCAACCCTGCCATAGACTTTGGTCATGAGCAGTATGTCGCAGTATTAAAGGCACTTTGTTTTTGAAAGCTAAACTTCAGCCTGAAGTTACTCTGCTAGACTCCCCAAGGAGGGCTTTTCTCCCTACGTTGTGGCACCTGCCTCCAAAAGAGCCACAGAGCTCCCACTCAATAGAAATCCACTTAACAGAAGCCCGAGGTTATCAATTTCTGCATGACCAACTCACTCCCAGAAATGGCCCTCTGCACATCCACAGTTTGGGCAGCTCCCTGTTCCCAGCTGTTCTACTATCCCTCTGAGCTGGAGTTCCTCTTTATATGTCACTCTATTTTTAAAGTTGTTACTATTTTGGATGTGACTGTTGATATTTTCTTAGAAAGTTACCATTTTTACTTGGCAGTAGCCATCATTTCTTTCCTTAAATGTTATCTCCTTACAGCCAGGGTCCAGAACTTTTCCCAGTCTAACTTCTCCCTGAGACTTACAAAGGAAATCAGTGGGAAAACCAGATTTGCTTCTCAACTGTTTTGTTTTGTTTTTTTCTCTCCCTCCAGAAGGTGGGTTCTTGCATCTTTTAAAATCTGTGTCCTGCAGCAAATATTTAAATGCTGGGTTTTTCCACCTGCTTTCCTATCACACACAAACACAGAGGAGCTCATGGCAAGTTTTAGAGACAGGACCTTTTTACAAATGAGGGAATCAAATCTGTATATACTGAGTGAATATTCAATACAGATGGTAAGCAGAGTGAGGTATTGAACCTCAGGTGTTTTGATGGGGTGATGGGGTCTGTGTGTGTTTAACTGCACCACAAGACATCATGTTATAAATCAGGAGGTGACATAGCCAAGCAGTTAAAACTGCAGGTCTCTGGAGACTGCACAGCTGTGACTTTGAGTGTGTCATACATCTCTCTCTGCCTCAGGTTCCTCATCGATAAAAGAGGATAATAATAGCACTTCTAAAATAGGATAATAATAGTACCCATCTCATACTTACATGTAAAATGCCTGAAACAGGGCATAGCACGTATTAAGCACTTAGTAATTCATTGTTAACATTTTAATGTTCTATTAATCAAACTTCCCCCATTTGAATTTCTTTACGTTTCAAATTTGACTTTATTATGTCTTATTTCGTCTATTTATCTCTATTAAAACTTTGATTTTGAATTGTAATGATCTCATATAGATCAAAAATTCATATTATCAGAATGTATATTCTTAAAATTTTTCCTTTCACTCCTGTTTCCTATCCTTCCCAGTGTCAATTCCTATCCTCAAAATAGCAGCAACTGTTACTGATTTATTTTTGTGTATCTGCCCAGGGATTTTCTTGACATAATACAGGGCAATATGAATATTTATTCCTCTGACCCATAAACTTTTTTACGTGGACAGTAATTTACTCTGTATGTTGCTCTTTCTTTTTTAAAGTTATTTCTGTATCTATGTACAGAGAATTTTCTTATATTTTTTCTTTTCTTTATATTGAATTTTACAACTGCATTGTATTCCATTGCATGAATGTACCTTCCTGATGAACTATTTCCAATCTTTTGCTACTACAATTGTGATGGTATGAATGACTTTGCACTTATGTTATTTTGCATGAGTATATATGTAAGGTGAATTAAATAGCTGTCATTATTCATGGAGTGTGTTTACTTTCAATTTTGATAGATACCATTAACCAAATTGCCTTCTATAAGGTTATACTGATTTAAATTCCTGCCAGCAATGTGTAAGAGTGTAAGAGTGCCTGCTTCCCGATAACTTTAGCAGCACAGGGAAAATTACATTAAAGTTTTAAAATGACTTAGGGAAATTGATATATTTTTGATGATGAGTTTTCTTAAAAACATAGATTGGATAGCCACTTATTTTAGCCTTCATTTCTGTCATTAGAGAACATTTTAAAGTGCTTTCTATATAGCCCTTGCACATTTCTCAATGATATTTGTTTCTAAATGATATTTATTTCTAGAAATTTATCATTTTTTTATAGTATAAATGGGATCTTCCATTTTCTCCTCTAAATTGTTGGTGTTTCCATATATGAAAGTCATTCATTTCCACGTATTAATCTTGTCCTCCATAATCTCTCTGACTCCTCTCATGTATAAAATGCTTTTTTCAGTTGATTCTCTTGGAAGTTTTAGATATACAATCATAGCTACAAATACTGATAATTTTACTTTTCTCTTTCCATTTTTTACACTTATCTTGTCACTTCCATTGTCTAGTAATTTATTAAGATGTTAAACAATAGGAGTGAAATGGTACCCCTTTTATTCTTGGCATTAGAGGAAATACTTGTAGTGTTTTCCCATTAGGTATGGTGCTGGCTATTGGGCTTATTTTACAGATCTGTATTAGTTAGGGTTCTCCATAGTTTTATTATGAGGAATTGGCTTATGCAATTATGGAAGCTAAGTCTCACAACCTGCCATCTGAAATGTGGAGACTTAGGAAAGCCACTGGTGAAATTCAGTCTACATCTGAGGGCTTGAGAACCAGGGGAGATAATGATGTAAATCTTAGTCCATATATATATATGCATTTTTTTCCTGACAAATGCACTCATGTATATATAGTATCTATCGTTTTCTCTTCCTATTTTGAGGGTCTTTTATCAATTCAATAATTTGAATAATGTTAAATATCTTTTCAACATCTGAGATGATCATTGACTTTTCTCTTTAAATCTGTGATTAAGATACATTTCCTTAATAAATTTCTTAATATTAAAATATGATGGAATAGTTTAACTTTCTGGAATAAATCCCACTTGGTTATGGTTTATGATAGAGTGCCACTAATTTTTTTGTTGTTGCTAATATTTTATTTAGGATATTTGCATCTAAATTAAAAGTATCACTCATATGGTTATCTGTTTTTGGTGTACTGTTGTTTTTTTATCAATGTTATGTTCATTTCTTATAATGAACTAGAAGGTTTCAAACTTATATTTATTTACATGGAACTAGCCAAAAATGTCTTTTGTGACTTTTTTATTTTCTTCAGTTCCTGTAATTATTTTTGACACACTAGTTTTATTTATCTTTTTATGACCTCTCCATTTTTTTTTCTTGATTAGGCAATCTGGTAATTGATCTAGTTTTTGCTCTTGCTTTTTGGTTTTTTGTTTATTTTTTCTAAGATCCAGCTTTTGGATCTGTTTGTTGCCCCTACAGTTTTTCTGTTTTTTGTTTTCTCCTAACTCATTAACTTCTTCTGCCTTTATCTTTACCAATTCCTTTCTTCTGTTTCCCTTCAGGGTATTTGATCTGTCCTTCTTCTAACTTCTTGAGTTGGATACTTAACTCATTTATTTTAATTATTTCTTGCTTTCTGATATATGTACTCAAAGTGATCAATTTATAAGAATTTATAAAATACACACTTTGAAGGCATAACATGTATGGACCAACACATGTCTGTCCCCTGCCCTTTCTCCTTCATGTCTTCTGCAGTGCCTTTCACAGTAGTAGGCATGTACTGTGTTCTCAACAATTATTTGACTCAACAAATACAAAGTAAACAGATATATGGCAGGGGAAAATGCCCCCTTTCCTTGTCCTTCTGCTCTGCAATACAAGTTTCGTTTCATCATATTCATTAGTATGCCCATGGACTTTTGCTTCAGAAGAAGCACTACCCTGCTTTAGCCAAAATGATTCCCTTGCCAGCCAAGGATCCTGAAGATTGGCTGCTTGATTTCTCAACAGAAAATTATTTTGACAAACTATTTGTGTTGGCGCCAGTGCTTCCATAGTTCTTGCCCAAGAGCACAAGATTCAGGTCCATTTGCAGATCTGCACAATAATGACAGCTTATATTTATACAGAACCTATTTTAGAAGAGTCTGGTGTTCCTTAAAGTATGTCTTTCACAATTTTACCATCCCAGAGACAGCAGGAAGAACAATATGAACACAGGGAGAAACTTGAATCCAGTGCCTCTTGCCAAAGTTTTTTATGTCCTGTCAGTGACGGAGAGGACCAAGCTGTGTGTGGTCTATAATCCCTTCCACATGAATATGGTCATTTCAAATAATATACATTATTTATTATTACATATTTTATATATTACTTATTATTTTATATATTGCATGTATATTTTACATGCATATATATTAAACATGTATAATATCTAAAATCAGCTTTGAGGCATAATCTACATACAATTCACCAATTTTCAATAAGATTTAACAAGTTTACACAATTATGCAAGCACCATGAGAATCTATTTCCATCATCCTCAAGATATTCCCAATATCTTAAAGAGATCTGTTGTGCCCCTTTGCAGTCAATACAATTCCCCATATTCCTGGCAACTACTGAAATACCTCCTTCCTCTCACTACAGTTTTACTCTTTTTAGAATTTCATATAAATGGAATCATATAGTATATAAGCTTTTGCATCTGCCTTCTTTCACTCAGCATAATTCTTTAAAGATTCATCCATGGTATTGTATCATTGGTAGTTTTTTACACTCTAATGCTAAGAAGTATTCCACTGTATGGATATACCAGTTTGTATAAACATTGATGGATGTATCCCTATCCAGTTGATGGATATTTGGATTATTTACAGTTCTGGGTATTTAAAATAAAGCTACCATGTACATTCATATAAGAATCTCTTTGTGAACATGTGTTTTCATTATTCTTGGATAAATGCCTAGGAATAGAATTGTGAGTCATATGGTATGTGCATACTGAACTTTATAAGAAACAAATTATTTCCCAATGTGACTATACCATTTTTGCATTCCAGCCAGAAAAGAGAGTTCAAGTTTTTCCACATTCTCAGCAACACTTAATTTTAGCTTTTCTAATGGGAATGTAGTGGTTTCTCATTGTGGATTTAATTTACATTTCCTTCATATATTATGATGATGTGAATTATTTTTACATGCTTTGCCATTTGTATATCTTTGGTGAAGTGTCTGTTCAAATCTTTTGACAATTTTTAAATTGAGTTTTTTGTCATTTTATTACTGAATTGTAAGTGTTCGTTATATATTTTGGATACCATATTTTAATTAGATGCATATTTTGCAAATATTTTTCTCAGTATGTGGCTTGCCTTTTCATTTTATTAACAATATTTTTCAAATGCAAAAGTGTTTGACTTTGATACAGTTCGTTTTATAGTGTATACTTTACATATCTTATTTAATAAATTTTTGACTAAATCAAGTACACAAAGATTTTTGCCTCTAACTTCTAGAAGTTTTATAACTTCAATTGATGTTTAAGTCTGTGATCCATTTTGAGTTAATTTTTTTTTTTTAAAGAAGATGTTGGGGGTAGGAGTTTATTAATTAATTTCTTTATTTTTGCTGTGTTGGGTCTTCGTTTCTGTGTGAAGGCTTTCTCTAGTTGTGGCAAGCGGGGTCCACTCTTCATCGCGGTGTGCGGGCCCCTCACTATCGTGGCCTCTCTTGTGGCGGAGCACAAGCTCCAGACACGCAGGCTCAGTAGTTGTGGCTCAGGGGCCTAGTTGCTCCGCAGCATGTGGGATCCTCCCAGACCAGGGCTTGAACTCGTGTCCCCTGCATTAGCAGGCAGATTCTCAACCACTGCACCACCAGGGAAGCCCTTGAGTTAATTTTTATATATTATTGAGGTAAAGGCCAAGGTTCATTTTTTGAAAATATGTGGATATTCAATTGTTCCAGCATCATTTGTTATAAAAATTACCCATTCCCACCTATGTTGAAAATCAAAGATGACATATGTTTGATTCTTTGTGATTATCTATATAGATGATTGCGTTGTCTACAGTACAAGCAAATTTTCTTCTTTTTCATTTTCAACTGTATGCTCTTATTTATTTGTCTTCCCTTATTAAACTGGCTAGGACCTCCAGTACAAAGTTGAATAGAATTGACAAGAGTAAACATTTTTCTCTTGCCCTCAAATTTAAGGAGAAACATTCAGTTCCTCATCACCAAGAGGGATCTGTTGCCACAGAAGGACTTGAAGGATGTTTAGGGCAAGATGTTTCTGAGGAAGTCCAAACTTACCTATACTGAGAAAAAACACAGGACAAAAATATATTTGCCATTTATGAGAAGAAATTCCCTGACACTTTCATGTCCCTCTTTCTACCAGATTTATGACAATCTTGTCCTTACTCCTTTTCTAAGCTAAGATTCATTCAGAAGCTAGTTTATTATCCCAAGGTCATATGTAATACAGTGGTGGAATGAGGAACAGATCCCAGACTTAGAATTTCAGGCTCTTAAACTTTGGGTCTGGGTTGGGTCATCATGACAGCCTGTGGGTCCATGTGGGAGAGCCTTCTCTCTAGGAAGGTCCAGCCCTGCAACCTGGGAGAGTGTTAGGTATGTTTATCTTCCATCACCCCTGCTCTTCCTCCAAAGCCCTTATCTTGATACTGGTACCTCTCCCTGCCATTGGTAGAGGTGGCTTCAAGGCTAAAACAGCTTTTTCCCAGCCATGCCCCAGCCTTGGATTTCCATTTAGAAAACTGAGAAATAGGTCCTGAGGCTGAAATCTTTGTCCTAGAGGGTTTTTTGTTTGTTTGTTGTTTGTTCGTTATTTGTTTGTTTTGATACTTTGTCAACCAAAGCTTCCTCACACCTGAAATATATGTTGCCCCAAATGACTACCTTCTGAGGCCATTCAGATAATAAAGAAATAATTCCACAGAGGGTGCTAACAAGGAGGTCTTCATACTGAAACAGAAAAAGGTCACACGGCCTAAATTATGTAGCCCATTCCCAGAGGCTTGGATGTTATTTGGGAAAATCTCTAAGCTTAACTACTAGGCCATTAGCATGTGCAGAAGAAATACCTTCTAGCTCAACAGGAGGAAGGGGATCTTGTTGGATTTCAGAGGCATTTGGTTCTTTGTTACTAGGAGCTTTCCCAATCAGGCAGAGGAATGGTTCACTAGGAAGCCAGAGGTCGGGAGCTGGTTTACTGGAGCAGCAGCTGCTAAATGACAGATTTATTGTTCATCAGGAATCCTGAAGTGGTATCTTGGTATTTAGCTTCTCCTTATATAGATGAACTGAGACTGAGATTTGGGGATCTTGCACCATCTTTTTGGGGATCTTGTTCAATGCATAATGGTGGTGTAATGGTTTAAGGTGGGAGGAGTTCTGTTCCCTGGGCCTCATACTCTTGAAGTCCTATGATTATCCAACTTTCTCTCTGCTGGCAAGGCCAAGAGGGATAAGAGAAAGCTGATGAAAATATCACAGTTCTGTTTCAATTAGTAAGTCAGCCTGGTCAACAAGAAAGATGCCTACAGATTTTAATTGGTCTCAGGGGAGGAGAACTGAATGTTCTAAGATGTCCTAGCTCACCCTGATATTGCATTATCTGGGCCACAGGGCAGCTGCAATCTTTCCCCAGGGCTCAGGATGTCTGCCTGGAAATAAAATTCAAATTCAGTGTTAACCTTTTTACCACCATGTTGCTTCAAAACAGATAAGCTTCAATGGAGTTAACTTTAGAGATGCAAAGTCTGCCCCATTTCTAAATAGGTCAGTCTTATTCCTAGAATACTAACCTCAGAGGACACAAATGTTAAGGGAGGGGAAATTCCATCCAGGAAGAGTGATAAGAAATAGCTGAGATGAAATTTAGGTCTGTGTTCTGATGCTACTCTACTCATAATTCTAGAAGCCAATCCCTTCACTTCTCTATGCCTTGGATCCTCCATCCAAATAATGGGGATGGTTGTGTCCCCATTTTGATTTGAAATCCTCAAGTCCATGGCACAAATCCTGACTTGTCCTAGGATAAGAAAAGGTTTCACTATCAAATGGTGTTATCATGTTTCATGAGCTTTTCTCCTACCTGCATTTTCAGCTTGTGAAACTCACATCTGTTAGTCAGGGTAGGCTAAGTTTTGCTGTGGCACCAAACCTCCAAATCCCCAAGGCTCATTTCTCACTTTCATAACAGTCTGATACAGGTCATCCTGCTTTCCTTGGTGGCCACCTTTCAACAGTGCTGAGAATTTGAGTTGCTTCCATCTCGCAACTTTGCTATCTCAGTGTTCTTTGCTTCCAGCCGTTCCAGCAGGAGAGAGAGCATGTGTAGAGCTTCCATCCCCCTTTGACTGCCTCAGACAGCAAATACCATGCCTTACTTCACTCCCACTTATGCTCATGAGCCAGAATTAGTCTCATGACCCCATCATAAATGCAAGGGAGACTGGGAAATATGCAAGAGCTTGTGGAATATTTGGGGGGCACTAGTGTTTATGTCACATACCCCATGAATGTTATTGGTTCTGTTATGGCCAACCTAGGCAGAGATTCAAAATGAGAAAAAATCCATTCAACAAACTTGTCAGGTGCTACCAGCTAGAGATGCAAAGATACATAAGACCCAGGTGTAGCCTGAGGAATTCATAATTGGGAGATGGGGGTGGGAAAGATGCAAACAAGTAAATTATTGGGGTATACATAATTTCTTGGAGGGATGAATGAAGTGTGTGGAAGACAGAGGCAGGAATGATCAACTCTGTAACAGGTAAGGCTCTGTTGGACATGAAAGGGATCCTTTGGTTCTTGAAGGAGGATCAGACCTTCACCAGGTGGTGCTGAGCTGAGTGGATCCCATAGTAGAGAAAAAGGAGCTTAGAGTAGGACTTCCTTTCTTTTAGGGCCAAAGTCAACAGGGGACACTCTTACAGTCCACCTGTTTAGGCTTGCACTTCTTAAAAAAATGAGTTAGTAAATGCTGAGGCCTCCATTTCACAACACCCTGAATGAATGATAAAAATGAAAAGTCTTGAAGGAGAGAAAGTAGATGGCATAAAGGCTTTGAATATAGAACAGAGGCAAGGCCCTGCCAAATTACTCCCTGCCAGGCTCACTCAATAACATTTCTGGTGGCACCCGTGGGCTCGTGTGCTGTGGTATTCAATTATTTTGCAGAAAAACCCTGAGGGTCATGATAACTGCCTCTGTCAGAGGGTCCCTCCCTCGCACTCATTATTTACAACCCTGTCACCCTGGAAGACTGATATTGTGGCCTAAGAAATTAGCATCCAAGTCCCAAAGCATTATTTCCAGAAAACAACAGGACATAGAGCAGAACCCTCTGGATGGCACTATGTCTTCAGAGGCTTGGGCAGCTGCTTTTGATGTGGGTCCTTTCAGAAAAGTCACCGGTCAGAATACCTTGCATTTGTATAGCATGTAATTATTTGCAAAGCACTTTTACATATCTATTAAGTGAGCCAGGTAGAAAAAGACCAAAGTCCAGGAGGGTGTGTGAAATGGTCTCTTTGCATTATTACAAAAAAAAAGTAAATTGCTGCAGACTTTTTGAGGGCAGTTTGACAGTGTCTGCTTTTCAACCTAGTAATCACACAGCTAGATACCTATCCTTTAACAGTGTTTGCTCAAAAGCTAAAGATAAACATAAAAGTGAGTTTATCATACAGTTATTTGAAATAGAAAAAAGTTAGGGAAAACCTTACTATCAATTACGGAATATCAAAATAATCCATATGTACAGGAACAATGAAACTATGCATCTATTAAAAATGAGATACACCTGATGTCCTGATATGGAAGCATGGCCACGATAAAGTTATTAGTGAAAGTCCCAAGTGCATGTGTGTGTGTGTGCATGTGTGTATGGTACGTGTGTGCATGTGTTATATGTGTGTGTGTGCAGGGGTGTGTGTGTGTGCCTGTATGTAGTGTGTATAAACATCTACATTACATCTGTAATATCAGGGGTCACCTCTTAGGAGTGGGTTTGAGGTTGAAAGGGACATTAAATAGGTACTTCACCTATTTCCTTACAAAAAAAGCAAAACTGCCCTCTTGCCTTGCTTTATAAGTGTGTATATCACCCCATACAGGCAGAAGTAAATCAAACAACAATGAGCACACTCAGGGTCACCCTGTCCCCATCTAGTCCCCAACTAAATGAGATCTTAAGCCAGTTGCTGTAAGTTCCTAATTCCTTACAAAACAGCTTTATCTGGACCTTAACAATGGTTGGTATAGGTCTATAACTTTGCACATATTCTATTCATTTGTGAAAACTGCTCTTTTCCCGGCATGAATGAATAGCTTGTCATCTGTGTCTTTTCTTTACATACCTGTGGTATATGTAACTTCTTTTTTTAATTTGGTGAGCTATCCTTCCAGAATTCTAACTCCCAATCATGCTTGTACATTTAAATCATGTGAGGAGTTTCAAAAACTATTTGCTTGTGGGTTCTACCCCTCTGAAATCTTGGTTTAATTGGTCTAGGTAGGCAGGGCAACAAGATTTTTAAAAAATTCCCAAGAAATTCTAATATACAACCAAGGTTGAGGGCCACTGTTGTAAAATTTAGACTCACTTGTAAAATTTTTTGCAAGAAATGACTTTTATTTTTAAATGCTTTTGTCTCTAAATCTTTTCATTACTTTTTTTGGCAAATTATTTATAGCAATCATGTATTATTTTATAATTACAGGAAAGAATTTAAAAAAATGTTCTCTATGTAAGATATAATCATATCGTTAACTTGATTTTAAAGTTTAGATTTTTTTCAACACCGTGAAATAGATGACAATGAATGCATCATCTCCATTTATCAACGAGGAACTTGGGACCCAGAGAATATGATTGATTTCTACAAGCTCTACAGCTCCTAAATGTCAGTGCTAGATTCAAACCCATGTCACCTCACCTTAGATCTTAGTATCTTTGCACTTTATGTCACTGCCGGCACCACAGGGCTAGGATCTGGCCATGAATAAGATTCCTTGCTAACCAGCTGCAGGAAGTTGGGAAAAGTGGAAAATCCAGTGGAAATAGCTCCTGGTTAAGAATGACAAAATTCAGGCTTTAAGCCTTGCTCAGCTCTCAGCCACTAGCCACCTGTGTCTAGTATGACTAAGAACTGAATTTTTAATTTGATTTAAATTTAAATTACTTTAGATTAAAACTTACATAGCCACATATGGCTAGTGGACCTACATTGGCAATGCAGGCCAGAGTGATTCTTACAAGACATCACACCCACCCTGAGAATTGTTCCATAACGGAAAAGGTGTATTTGATGACACTGTACTTATAAATAGTGTAAAAAGTAAGTCAGACGGAGAAAAACAAATATCATGATATCACTTAGATGTGGAACCTGAAAAAAATGATACAAATGAACTTATTTACAAAACAGAAATAGACTCAAAGACATAGAAAACAAACCTATGGTTACCAAAGGGGAAATGGGGGGAGGGATAAATTAGGAGTTTGGGATTAACAGATACACACTACTGTATATAAAATAGATAAACAGCAAGGACCTACTGTAAAGCACAGGGAACTATATTCAATATCTTTTAATAACCTATAATGGAAAAGATCTGAAAATGAATACATATATATATATATATATATATATGTATAACTGAATCACTTTGCTGTACACCTGAAACTAATAGTACATTATAAATCAACTATACTTCAATTAAAAAAAATTGCTTGAGAACTATTACATACAGCATAAAGTAAAAACCGTTCAGCAAGGCATTTCCAATCTAGCTGCTGTATCTCTGCACTTACACACCAGTAGTACCAACATAGTCATCAGGCTCCAAAAGACCATCATTTTTCTCATTCTGTTCCTTCTTCATTGAACGTTGGCCATCGTTTTCTTTACCTCGATTCTACCCATCCTTCAAGGCACAGCTGAATGTACCTCGACTGAGAAGCCCTCTGACTCTTCCACCACTCACGCCTCAGCTCCCCAGTGAAATGAATCACTTCCTTCAGCGCTTCCAACATCCGTCTTATTACATGATGGTTAGTGATCCCGGTCTAATAGGGAGACAGTCAGTGACAGCTCAGTGCAGTTTGGTCAGTGCTCTGATGGAGAGAGATCCAGGGTGCTCTAGGCACCCAGAGAAGGGAGCACTGTAGCCAAGCTGGAGAGACTGGGTCCTCTGAGAAGCAGATGTGAAAGCAGGGTAAGTGAACAAAAACATTTATTAGGGGCAATGCCTGTGAGAGAAAACAGAATGCGGAGCTGAAAGGACCATCAGACCACACCACAGACATGCATGGATTTCGGTGCAGCATCTGGCCCTGAGCCAAGTATGCTCCCGTAGTTGAAGGCAGCAGGGTGCATTTACACTGACCATAGAGTGTGATGCACTAGGTCAAAACACCTGTGAAGTCACTTTATAAGTGATTAAGCACTGTGCAAATAACAGTTGTTTTTATTGTAAATCTCCAGGAGCCATTATCGTGGTAACGTCGGGAGAACATCTCAGAGTTAACAAGGAGGCCAGCAGATGAAAATTAACCAATTAAACTACAGATATTGTTTTTGAAATTGAATAAGAGATGGCATGCAAAATGAAGGCTTTAGTTTTGCTATATCCAAAGCTGTAAGTGAATTTAGATCTTGGATTTGGTAACTGGCGAGGCTGTGAAATTCCTTTCCCCTTGGGTCTTTAAGACTGTAGACAGCCACGCAGCAAGAGTTGAGTAAGTATCCCCCAAGTGCTTATCAGTGTGCTGGATGCCGTGGGGAATAAGGACCACAAGAGGAGGCTCCTGCTGCCGAGGAGCACATTGACGAGGTTGAAACCATATTCATAAATGACAGAAAGATCAGTGAACAGGACTAGATAGGTACAAACCTATAATGTGGAGAGACAAAATAGCACCTCAGACAAGGGAAATTCCTTGACCAGGAAATCAGGCAGAACCCACCCTAAGACTGTGCTATGTCACTCCTCTAGTTAGGGATAGATAATTGACAGACCTTAGAAATGACAAAAACAAAATAAAGATGGGATTGAAATCAGTGAGATGGAATGCATGCAAGTCTGAAATGAAAATGTTATCATGAGGTGGCTGAGTAGGATCTCCCTTGGGGTTCTGGACACCAAGCCCCACCAGTCAGCCAAGCTTCTGGAATAAAGTCATGTTTCATTCTGAGTTTCTGAGCCACTGACCTGAGCTTTACTCACCTTTCATGCTTCCCAGGTGAGGGGCAGTTTCTGTGCTCTCGCAGCCATAGATGGGTCTAAGCGACACTCCCACCCCCAGCCCTGGCTTCAGATTACCTTTTTAGGGAGAGAGAGGCTCCAGCTGTGTCAGCCCAGTGATAAATGCTGTGGTCACTCCACTCTAGGGAGGTGTCCCCAGCTGCCCCTGCTGGAGGGCAGCTAAGTGAGTAACCCTGCCCGTGTCACGTGGTCCTGGAATGGAGCTGGTTTCTGCCCGTGCCAGGTCCGTGCAATGAGCAAGTCTGCTTATGACACACACACACAGACCCTGATGGCTCCCTTCAGGGGACTAGAGTTTTATTTGGGGGTCTTGTAGACTTAACAATTGAACTTGCAGATGGAAGGCTCATGAGCCAGTGGACAGGCAACTGAAGCATAAGCAAGTTCCTAGAGAAGAAAGTTTGTGGAGAAATGTTGCCCGGAAATATCTGGGTGGAGCTCTCTGGGAATAATCTGCCCCTTTCTTACACATTTCCTCACCATCCTCAACACAGCCCTTGTGGCTGACACAAAAACACCAGCAGCTTGCTTGCCCAGGGAAGAGAGGGATAGAAATAATCTCCAAAGTTCAGGATGATGGAAAGGCTAAAAGCCACTAAGAGAATCTGAGTCTGGAACTCACGTGATCCAAACTCCTCCCCTTGGAGTTGGTCACAGTGACTGGAGTTTTGGGGAGCTTCACAGCAGATCCAGCACAATGCTTTGTGCAGTCTCACCCCAAGGGGATTTTATTCCTGGCTCTTTGTATTCCTAAGGATGAGGTTTGAATATTTGCTCTGGGCTTTAGAATGGCTTTCAACTTGATCTTCCATGCCATTCATTTGGGTCTCAACTCTGAACTCGAATTCCCTAAATTCTTTTTTTTTTGTTTTTTTTTGCGGTATGCGGGCCTCTCACTGCTGTGGCCTCTCCCGTTGCGGAGCACAGGCTCCGGACGCGCAGGCTCAGCGGCCATGGCTCACGGGTCCAGCTGCTCCGTGGCACGTGGGATCTTCCCGGACCGGGGCACGAACCAGTGTCCCCTGCATCGGCAGGTGGACTCTCAACAACTGTGCCACCAGGGAAGCCCGCCTAAATTCTTATATTCTCTTTTTTCCTCTCTCCTTCTGTTCTCCTCTTCCTCCACCTCCACCTTCACATCTTTCTGCTTCTTTCTGTCTCTCCCTCCCTGTCTCCTCTCTCTCCTTCTCCCAGATTGACATCTGTCCTCTTTAAGCACTTTGTTTCATTAGGGTCATTATTTTCAGTAGTCAGCTTGTCCTTTCTTTCTCTGTCTGCATTCCCTCCATTGTGTATTCAGAGCTCAGATCCAGGGCCTGGGGTACCAGTGGTGGCAGCCCATCAGTAGGTTGTAGAAGATGTAGTGGCTCCCTGCCCCGGGGGCTTGTCATGCAACAGCCAGTAGGTTGTCATTTCTAATAGGAAACCATTCTGTATTCTGGTGTCAGCTGTAAAGACCAGTGCTCCCCGGACTCAGAGCAGGGAGAACAGCATCAGTGGCTTCTGAATCTGAGAATGGTGATAAATTGGAATAACGTGTGTGTGTGTGTGTGTGTGTGTGTGTGTGTGTGACTTTCTAAACTCCTTCCCTTCTTCAGCCAATACTTGTTTTAAACATTTTTGTGGGCAAGACATTCTGATCTACTTTGAATAATAGCCAGGAACATCAGACAATGTGGAGAAGACTCTGCTCAGCTCACTGATGGGCCAATTGAACTTGAGACGATTAATTGAGGGTCTCCCAGATTCTTGGTGGTAAAATATGGTCTGAGATTAGTTCTGATCCCCCACCACCAGGGCAACTTCTTCTAGAACAGGTAAGATGTAGCAAGGTTTACACATGTAAGGATTAAATTGGTACAGATAGAGGGCTCTGGGTTAGGAGCTAGGAAACCTTGGTTCCAGATGCAGCTCAGCCCTTGCCGGCTCTGTGATCTAACAAATTAACTCCCTTCTCTGAGCTTCAGCTTCAAAAATCATAAAGTCCTGAGCTTAGATGATTTCCAAAGTGTCTCCAAACACTGCCATTCCAAAAGTCTGGATCCCTAGAACTAAGGGAATGGTTTCAGAATGAAGAAGATTCTGGCTCTTTCCATCTGGCCCAGCTACAGGGTGGTCTTGCAGCACTCAGCTCCCTCATTCAGTGCCACTGGTGAAGCAGCAGGGATATTTTCCGGGTTGATCTCTCTGTGCAGATACAACAGAAAGCAGCCTAATGTGTCCTGCTTGAGTATGGCCAGGGACCCCCAAATAGTACCTTTTCACTGGACTATGTAAGGAGATCTCCCAGAGTAAAGATGGCTTTGGCATTGACCTTGATTTTTTTTTTTTTTTTTTTTTTAACTATCTGGGATGTTCATTTACTAGAGTTCCTCTACCTGATGTTCACCTATCTGGGCAGGTCACCTATTAGCACTGATTAGAACATTGGCACAGATGAATTAAACAAATTAGCTCTTTGCCACCTACTTAAGTGAATAATTACTCAGAGAAAATGGCACTCAGTGGGGTAGAGAGGCAAAAGGCTAAAATAAAGGCAGTGTCTAGGGAGATTCAGACAAGCTCACAATGGCAGTGGGGTTGGCCAATGGGGCTTGTGGACCAGTACAGAGTAAAGGAGGCACTGCTGATAATAAACATTATCACTATGCCCAAGATGCTGCAAAGTTTGGGTTGTTTCAAAGAGAAAGAGGAGTAGCATCAGCAGTGGCTAAAATCTTGGACCTGGAGGAGACTCCTGGAGATTACTTAGCCCAGTGCCCTGGTCCCAGACAATAAATTACCTGTGTCATCTAGAAGAGAAAATGATATTCTTTACCATTTATTTAGTTCCCACTATGTATCAGGTATTATTTCTAAACTTTACAACGTCCCTGAAAAATAGGCATAATGGTTTCTATTTTATGTGGGAACCTGGGGCTTAGAGAGGTAATTTGCCCAAAGCCAGCTAGTGGGGCTCAGGTTTCTTTAACCACATGACTGGCATCTTCTACCATAAGGTGTATCCATGCCGGTTTTACAGACTTCTAAGGAAGAGTTCTTAAGAACGTTTTCCATGGACTCTGCTGATAGCCAATAGTCCTGATACCAAGGAAGATCCTTTTATTGGATAGAAAGCTCCCCCATATCCAGACCAAGTCTCCTTCCTTTCACTGTGTCTTCATTGATGATACAACTTTCTTTCTATGCTTCCCCTTTGTAAAGATAACATTCCTGGTCTTGGCTTTAGGGAAATAAACTTTTGGCTTTAATTGATGGTAATTATGTTCCTGGTGCTGTGATTCGAAATGTGGGTTCTCTGGTGGATCTGGACAAGGACGGTGAGCAGCCTCTCTTGGTCAAAGTCCAGCCTACCCAGGGAGGCCCATAACAGCAGCACCTTGGAAATGTCCCCCAATCCCTCCTGCCTCTCATACTGCTTTTAACATGTATGTACCTTTATTACGACACTTGCATTACTTTACATTATACTGTAGTAATTTATCTACTAGACTAATTGTCTCTATTAAGTAGAGACTGAGTATTCTTAATGTAGCAAGAGAATTTACAGTAAGATAAATTTCTTTTTTTAATTAATTATTTTACTTTGTTAAGAAATAGTTTTATAGTAGATTACATCCTTTTTTCTAAAGGATAGATGGTAGATGGTGTGTGTATATATAATGTTTAAAATATTGATACATAGGACAGCAAGTGGTGAAGGTAATATTTAAAGATTTTTATAAACCTTGACTTTTTTTTTACATTTTTTCAGGTCTTTTATTAATGAACCCAAAGTCATATTCTTTTTCATTCAGCACTTGCATTAATGACACAATAACAGCAACATCATCAGTGGCTCTACTGCTATTCGTTATTTTTTTTAATTTTTATTTTATATTGGAGTATAGTTGATTAACAATGTTGTGATAGTTTCAGTATACAGCAAAGTGAATCAGTTATACATATACATGTATCTATATAGTAAGATAAATTTCTGTGTTGCTTTTGCTGATGTAAATTTTCCCCCCTTTAACTCCTAGGAAGGTACCCAAAGCTTCCTATTATCTTGATTGAAATAGTTGTTAGTGACTTTTATGTTACAGGGCCCAAGGCAGGTGTTACCACACCTCCAGGAGGTTATCTGCAAAGAGGGTTATGTAACTGAAAGCCTCAGGTCTGTAAGTTAGGGGTATGTTTTACAGGGTAGAGGAGATCTGAGGATTGGTGAATAGAATCTGCTAGACTGGGCCAGGGGAGGGGTTTTCTTGAGAGAAGGGAGGGTTCTGCAAGTTCTGTGAGGCCAACCTCCTGGCTCCCATGGGAGACCCTGAGGCGAGGGCAGGCTTTCAATGGGAGTGATTTTGTGGTCACTTCAAGAGTTTGGACACTAGTTGAGCAGATATTCCTGTGTCCAGGTTTGGCAGAGGACAGTAGAGCTGCCTACCTTCAAAGGACGATGAGCAGGCCTTCAATCACCCATGTGGACTGAAGGTCAAAGGCCCTTTCCAGAGCACTGGACTGGGTTAAACTCCCAAGATTCTTGTATGATGCTAAGATGAAAAAACAGCCTCCCCAAAGCATGGCACGATAAAGATTAGATTTTGCATTTATCTTGACCAGAGACGGTTTTGAGCAGATTGAATTTGAGTTAAAACAAATAAACAAATTTTACATTTATCCGAGGAGAGGATAATACAGTAAAACGCCATACCTAATATCCTCATCTTTGCTCACCCTACCTAATTGTCACACTGCTTCTCTGGTTTATGATGCCACTCAGTATACCTTTTGGGTTACTGTTTCAGCATCCCATGACCAACTCAAGTTTGGTGATTTGCTATATGGCCTCACTTACACTTATAGCTAAGGTTTATTATGGCAAAGATTCATTGCAAAACAGCAAGAAAAGTATATACATTGGGTAGCATACAGAGAGGTCAATTTTAGGCTTCTGAGCCCTTCCCCCATCTGGGACCACACAGCATAAATTTCTTCTCTAAAAATAAACTACAGAGACATGATAGAATGTCTCTGCCCAGGGAAACCCATTCCAGTCTCAGAGTCTGAAGCATTACTGCAGGGCTGGTAACATAAACTCATACTTCTATGTGACTAGCCATAGTAACCAAAACCTAGGACCCCAGGAAAACCAGATACATCAAGACTCTTCCTGAATAATCCTGAGAAATCTTTTTATTTATTTTGAATTTTATTTTATTTATTTTTTATACAGCAGGTTCTTATTAGTTATCTATTTCATTTTTTAAATGTTTTTAATTAATTAATTTATTTTTAACACCTTTATTGGAGTATAATTGCTTTACAATGGTGTGTTTGTTTCTGCTTTATAACAAAGTGAATCAGCTATACATAGTTATCTATTTTATACATATTAGTGTTTATATGTTAATCCCAATCTCCCAGTTCATCCCACCCTCACCCCCCTGTTTCCCCCCTTGGTGTCCATATATTTGTTCTCTACATCTGTGTCTCTATTTCTGCCTTGCAAACCAGTTCATCTGTACCATTTTTCTAGATTCCACATATATGCGTTATATACGATATTTGTTTTCTGTTGGTGGGCATGTAAATTGATAGAGCCACTATGGAGAACAGTATGGAAGTTCCTTAAAAAACTAAAAATAGAAATAACATATGACCCAGCAATCCCACTACTGAGCATATACCCAGAGAAAACCATATTTCAAAAAGACACATGCACCCCAATGTTCATTGTAGCTCTATGTACAATAGCCAGGTCATAGAAGCAACCTAAATGCCCATCGACAGATGAATAGATAAAGAAGATGTGGTACATATATACAATGGAATATTACTCAGCCATAAAAAGGAACAAAATCGGGTCATTTGTAGAGACATAGATGGACCTAGAGACTGTCCTACAGAGTGAAATAAGTCAGAAAGAGAAAAACAAGTCTTGAGAAGTAGCTGCTATGCCCCCTTTATCCAGGCGTACACAACATCATCCGTCAGTGACATAAAGAAGATCAGGTGTTGCCCAAGTGTCAATCATGGTTCCAGGCTTCCCTAGAGATACACAGTGACTGAGAAACCAGACCCGCTGTGCTAATTCTTTCTTCATAGTTGCTAATGAGAGTAAACACTTGACATTCAAAAAGATAATAAAAAGAGAACTACTAGAACCACCACATATTTCAATACCACCACATCACAAGCTGTTGTTTTGTTCAGGATCATTTCTTACATACATAAACACACACAGATTTTTTGAATTATTTCAATGCATACGTGTTAATCATAGAGAACAATGAAGCTTCATTGAGGTGGATGTCTGGCATCAAACATGCCACCTCACTCTCAAGGGAACTCTCATGGCTGGGTCGGTGCCCCTCTGAAGTGTGGGCCCAGAAATTTATACCATTCCCATCTCCCATCTCATCAGTCTTCATGATCAGTGCTCACTTATGGATGGTTCTCCCTCTCTTGAAGGTGAGCACCTCGAGTACCTAGACTATATCTCCTTCATAGATGTAACTTCAGTGCCTGACATAGACCTGAGACCTAGTGGATGGTCAATTAATACTTTTCAAATGAATGAGTCAATGAGTGAATGGATGGATTTTTCTTATCTGCCAGCTTCAAACCCTCAATTAAGAGCCTTTCCTCAATAAAGAAGATGTGGTACATATATACAATGGAATACTATTTAGCCATAAAAAAGAATGAAATAATGCCATTTGCAGTAACATGGATGGACCTAGAGATTATCATACTAAGTGAAAGAAGTCAGAAAAAGAAAGACAAATACCATATGATATCACTTATATGTAGAATCTAAAATATGACATAAATGAACTTATCTATGAAGCAGAAATAGACTCACAGACATAGAGAACAGACATGGTTGCCAAGGGGGAAGGGGGATGGGGGAGGGATGGATTGGGAGTTTGGGATTAACAGGTGCAAACTATTATATATAGGATGGATAAACAACAAGGTCCTATTGTATAGCACAGGGAACTATATTTAATATCCTGTGATAAACCACAATGGACAAGAATATGAAAAAGAATGTATATGTATGTATAACTGAATCACTTTGCTGTACAGCAGAAATG